>NC_053026.1:647310041-647502945 GCF_003073215.2 Triticum urartu | reverse complement strand
TCCACAACTCATGAGCATCCCGGAACGGCATGAGTTGAAATATAACTACATTGCTCAAAGCATCAAAAAGCACATTAGAAGCTTGAGCATTGAGATAAGAGTTTCTCTCATCCTCTAAAGATAATCTTTGGGGATCCTTTGGAGGAGAAAAACCCATATCTACAATTCGCTCTAAATTTGGGTCCATGACCCTAAAGAGATTAAGCATGCGAATTACCCAAACATCAAAATTTGTGCCATCGAAAGTAAGAGTGTCAGAGAATCATAATCCCCTAGTTGACATCCTTACTCTCTAGGCGGTTAAGCCCTATAAAGAGAGATGAGGCTCTGATACCAATTGAAAGATCGTGGATGTCGCCTAGAGGGGGGTGAATAGGCGCTTTAAACTAATTACGGTTTAGGCTTGAACAAATGCGGAATAAACCTAGCGGTTAATTTGTCAAGCACAAAACCTACAACAACTAGGCTCACCTATGTAAACCAACAACTTATGCTAAGCAAGATAGACTACTAGGTGATAGCAAGATATATGATAAGAAACAATATCGCTATCAAAAAGTAAAGTGCATAAGTAAAGAGCTCGGGTAAGAGATAACCGAGGCACGCGGAGACGATGATGTATCCCGAAGTTCACACCCTTGCGGATGCTAATCTCCGTTTGGAGCGGTGTGGAGGCACAATGCTCCCCAAGAGGCCACTAGGGCCACCGTAATCTCCTCACGCCCTCGCACAATGCAAGATGTCGTGATTCCACTAAGGGACCCTTGAGGGCGGTCACTGAACCCGTACAAATGGCAACCCTTGGGGGCGGTTACCGAACCCGTACACTTTGGCAACCCTTGGGGGCGGTCATCGGAACCCGTCAAATTGCTCGGGGCGATCTCCACAACCTAATTGGAGACCCCGACGCTTGTCCGGAGCTTTACACCACAATGATTGAGCTCCGAACACCACAAAGGTTGAGGTTAACTCCCCAACGACACCACGAAACTTCACCACAATGGAATATGTCTCCGAGGTGACCTCAACCGTCTAGGGCGCACAAGCACCCAAGAGGAACAAGCTCAAGGGTACCAAGCACCCAAGAGTAATAAGCTTCTTAACTTGTAACTTCCACGTATCACCGTGGAGAACTCAAACCGATGCACCAAATGCAATGGCAAGGGCACACGGAGTGCCCAAGTCCTTCTCTCCCAAATACCACCGAAGCAACAAATGCTAGGGAGGAAAATGAGAGGAAGAACGAAGAAGAGAACACGAAGAACTCCAAGATCTAGATCCAAGGGGTTCCCCTCACATAGAGGAGAAAGTGATTGGTGGAAACGTGGATCTAGATCTCCTCTCTCTTCTCCCTCAAGAACTAGCAAGAATCATTGGAGGGATTGAGAGTTAGGAAGCTCGAAGAAGGTCAACAATGGGGGAAGAACATGAGCTAAAAGGATAAGGTTCATTGGGGAAGAAGACCCCCTTTTATAGGTGGGGAAAAATCCAACCGTTATGCTCACAGCCCGCACAGAGCGGTACTACCGCTCCTTGGAGCGGTACTACCGCTAGAGCGGAAGTACCCCTTTGAAAAACAACAGCGAGGAGGCAAAAGGCCAGAAGAACCGCCGGAGCGGTACTACCGCTCGTCCTCACGGTACTACCGCTCGACCTCACGGTACTACCGCAAATGGTAGCGGTACTACTGCTTGCGAGCGGTACTAAAAAATACATCCGGGCCTACCACCGTAAGACTTGGGATGAGTTTTTGGTCTGGAGCGTTACTACCGCTGTAGGAGCCACGGTAGTACTGCTCTGGAGCGGTAGTAAAAAATTACATCCGCTCCAATTCGCGGTAGTACCGCTGCAGCCTTTTCAGAACACCAAAACTGCCACAACTTTTGCAAACGGACTCCGAATTCGATGAAACCAAGTTTGTTGGAAAGCTAGCGACAAGGGCTAACACAATCTTCAAATAAATATCAATAATAAGCAAATGAGAAAAGTCCCATAAGGAAATGGTGAGAACCCTTCCTCGGAAAAGACCGGTAAAACCTCCAACACCGAAAACATCATAGAAGCTGCATGCGAACTCCGTTTTCGATGGACTCAAACTTGTCACCAAGATGACCATAAGCTCTAAGACTCACAAAGAGAACAAAACAAGAACCAAGAAAGATGATGCAAGGATGCAATGGTTTGAGCTCTCTACTAACGATACGATCAAGCTACCAACTTGAGAGCCCCCCTTGATAGTACGGCAAACGATCCTATAACCCGGTCTCCAAACTACCACCATGAGACCGGTAAAATAGAAAACCTATCAAGGGAAAACCTTTGCCTTGCACATGGTCCACTTGAGCTAGATGATGACGATCTTGACTCCCTCAAGTTGGACCACCTTTCTTGATTGCGTTGGCTCGATGAAGAATAGATGATGGCTCCCCCATAGTACACTATGGGTGAGCCACTCTTCGGCACATCTTCACAAGTCCATTGACACCACAATGGATGGAAAGCTTCAAGCACTTGATCTCTTCGTGATTCTCCACTTGAAATTGCACACGGCAATCTTGATGACGATCACCACTTGATATCATCCTTCCCATGGGTTGTATGATATCATCCTCTTGACGCAAGCCCATGGACACGTACCTAACCCCACATAGACTCTCACATAGACCATGGGTTAGTACACAAAGTGCAATGGACAATGCTTACCGTACCATGGGATCACTTGATCCCTCTCGGTACATCTTCTACTCTTTGTGAGTTGATCAACTTGATTCACTCTTGACTTAGTCTTGATCAACCTTGAATCTTTCCAACTCTCTTCGTTTGGATGATGTCTTGAAGGTAAACATGAATGATCACACAATCTTCTTCTTCAAGACATGCTTGCAATAAGCTCAACTCTCAAATGACCAATCTTTGGATAATTCCTTGAATAGCACCTTGGTCGACACAAAATCTCCTTGAAACCAACACATGTACTCCAAGAAAAGCCTATGGACAAAACCTTCAAATATAACTCAAGGAAATCATTAGTCCATAGAGATTGTCATCAATTACCAAAACCAAACATGGGGGCACCGCATGTTCTTTCACAGGGTCCTGTTCAACCACCCCTCCACCGTCTACTATTCACCCAGCCCTCCACACCACGGGGTCCTGTTCATCCACCCCTCCACGGGCACCCCTCCACCGTCTACTGTTCATCCAGCCCTCCACCACACCACGGGGTCCTGTTCATCCAGAGGCAACGCCACCGCTCACTGTTCATCCAACCCCCCCTGCAACACTCACTGTTCATACCATCGATCGGCTTCAGTTAGCAGCAGTAGCGAAGGAATCGCTCGATCGGGTTCGGTTAACAGCCATCGATCGATCGGGCTTCAGTAACGCGTAGCCTGCAGTGCAATCGCTCGGGTTCAGTTAGAGCCCAACGCCTCGCTCGGGTTCAGTTAGAGCCAACGCCTCACACACACGCGCGTACGTGTATGAGAGAAATGCGCATTGCTCGGCCCCCGAGGGAACTCCCTGAAATTTTCCTCACCCTCGCTTCTACCACGGTTTTTTCCGTCATGGACGGCCCAAAGAATGTCATGCAGCTGCGTCTCCGGCCCGCCCAGGACGAAAAGCCCATTTTCTGTCATAATTTTTTGTCATAGAAGTAGGAGCCCACCACATCTATGATGATACCGGGTTTTGTCACAATTATCGTCATAGAAGTGTCATATGTATGACAGAAAAAAAATTCGTTCGGCCCAAATTGTCACAGATGTGTCTTTTTTTGTAGTGTTTTCTGTTAAATTTTGTGTTGTGAAGTTTTCAAGTTTTGGGTAAAGATTCGATGGACTATGGAATAAGGAGTGGCAAGAGCCTAAGCTTGGGGATGTCCAAGGCACCCCAACGCAATATTCAAGGACAACCAAGAGCCTAAGCTTGGGGATGCCCCGGAAGGCATCCCCTCTTTCGTCTTCGTTCATCGGAACTTTACTTGGAGCTATATTTTTATTCACCACATGATATGTGTTTTGCTTGAAGTGTCAATTTTTTTGTTAGGATTTTCTTGCTGTTATTTAGAACAATATTTTGCATCTTTTATTTCAATAAAAGTGGAATTGATGGCCTTTACTATGCCTATTTTACAAGTCTACATGTTGCTTTTGAAAACAGAAAGTTTACCACTGTTGCAAAAAATCCCTAGAAAAGTCAGAATGTGATAAAATGTTGAAACCTTTTGCATAATAAGCTCTGATAAATTTAATACAGTGGTAATTTTCTTTCATAATTTTTGGAAGTAGGGAAGTATGGATCTTGCTGCACTCTTTACAGACTGTCCTGTTTAGATAGATTGCTGTTATGTTTGCATTGTTTGCGTATGTTTGCTTCTTTAATGATTCTATTTGAGGATAGGACTATTAAATATGCAGAGGCATTTAGTATGCAATGTTGAATAATAATTTTAGTGATTTGCTACAGTATAATATGATAATGTTTTTGCATTGGTTTATACTAACTTATCTCACGAGTCCTTGTTAAGTTTTGTGTGGATGAAGCTTTTGAGATTTAGGGAGACCGTGATATGAGAGGAATTAAGGAGACACAAAAGCTCAAGATTGGGGATGCCCAAGGCATCCCAAGATAATATTTTAAGAAGTCTCAAGCGTCTAAGCTTGGGGATGCCCCGGTTGGCATCCCACCTTTCTTCTTCAACAAATATCGGTTAGTTTCGGTTGATCCTAACTTTTTGTTTCTTCACATGATGTTTGCCATTCTTAGAATGTCATTTTACTTTGTTTTGCTTGTTGTTTGAATAAAATATCAAGATCTGAAATTATTAAATGGGAGAGTCTTCACAATAGTTGCATAATTATTCAACTACTCATTGATCTTCACTTATATCTTTTGGAGTAGTTTGTCATTTGCTCTAGTGCTTCACTTATATCTTTTAGAGCATGGTGGTGGTTTTATTCTATAGAAATAATTGATCTCTCATGCTTCACTTATATTATTTTGAGAGTCCTTTAGAACAGCATGGTAATTTGCTTTTGATATCTATCTATCTATCTATCTATCTATATCTATACCTATACTAATTACAGACTTCCCAGAAATTAGCATGTTAATCAGAAATTAGATGCCGTTAATTTTGTGGGACCGAGTTATTACGGTGTAGATCAATCCTAGAAATTCCTGCGTTCTGATAAGCTAACCGTCCATTGGATCTGCATTTCACGCCTTTGCAGCCATCAGATAAACTACATCATGGAGTCCTCTCCATCTATCCCACATGCAATCCTCTTTATACCAAACTCATGTAAAAAAATCTTCCTCAAAAAAAACTCATGTAAAAAAATCCTATTTCCCAAAGACGAAGTACATTATGGAGTCCTCTCCATCTATCCCACGTGCAATCCTCTCTCTCAAAGAAACAGAAAAACCTTCCGAGAAAATCTCTCCCTCGCAGCGTCGTAACTCTTCATGCGTAGTCCAGAGAGCCCTAGAGGCGACGTTCCTCTTCCTCTACGCGTGTCCTTTTCTTGCCTTCCTCGACTTCAAAGGATTCATCCATGCTGTTGTAGTCGATCTAAAAAAGAACCATGCAAATCTACACCATGCCTCCTAACCTGGACATCCAAGTTGTGGAATTATGATTCATTGGCAGCATGGTGGCTCACACCCCAAACCGTGTTCGAATTCAGGTGTACACTGATGCCGCCGCACACCTCGGTTCTCATGGATCTGCTGCCGCATCTCCTTCTTCTCCCTATCCCTATAGCCGCTTCGATGCCTCTGACCTTCCTGGAGCCTTATCCAAATCACACAGTTGCTGTTTACCACTGGGGACTCTTTGATTGACAAAGATCGTAGTGATATGTCGTCGCATTGCCAGGTTCCCTCTTCTCGAATATGCGGACAATTTTGATTTCCAGACTTCGCAAATACATCACTTACATCATATGCCGATCGAAGAACCAATCACATCGTGTGTTCTGTCCTTACTCCCCTTGGTGTGCAGTGCCTGAAGGACATCTACATTGACGAAGTAGATTATCTATATGTAAGCATTAAGATTTGCATAGTTGATTTAATTAAATTAGTGCATGGATTGACATGGGTTGAGCCTGCCTAGGCATTTGCCCATGGGATTAGCTCGAAATCAGAATTCAATTTATATTGTGAGAAAACTTTACATGCAAACTGCACAGAATCCACTTGATTATATAAGAGCCAGTTTTATACATGGCATTGCAGCTGTACTATTGTTTCAGTTACACAATTCTATACCGCTAAGAAAAAGTTACATGCTTATATCATTGTTGTTGGATAATTTGGCTCACACTCAATTTTAGTAAATCTGCACTACAAGCTAAAGGAGAGTAATCTCTAATAAGGAAACTTGGACCATATGGAAGGATCCAATGAACAGATCATGCCGTGTTCCAATGGACAGTGGTTCAAAGGATCTGTTCAAATATGGCAACCATATTTTAGTATGGAGAAATCATATGAACTAGACTCAGAGAGATTTGGTTTGTTTTACTAATACGTACATCAGCCATATATTGGTAGTTTGGTACACAGAAATTGTATAAACTTCATTCAGTCAAAAAAAACTTCATTCAGTCAGATTCAGTCAAAGGATCTGTTCCCTTATCTCCTGCTGTGCATTGTCTTTAGGAACTTACCACGAATGCAAGTTATGTTCCTGTTTTAATGGTATGTCCATACCAAGAACTATGTTCCAATGCTCATTCTCTTACCAGTCAGATTCAGTCAAAGGACATGGTCCCTTATCTCTTGTTGTGCATTCTCTTTAGGAACTTACCACCAATGCAAGTTCTGTTCCTGTTTTAATGGTATGTCCAGTGCTCATTCTCTTACCCTTCTGACCCCCTAATGTGTCTACTTTTGTACAATGCTTTTAACTGAAGTTGGTTTTACATGTAGACACAGGGCGCATAGATTATGGCAGAGGAGGAGAGGAAAATGCAATTAGATATGTGCCAAAATTGATAGGCTCAACCCTAGGTTTTATTATAGTGCGTACTATTCTTCACAAAATTTATAAAGATCATAGAAGGACTCGATGAGGGATTCATAGATTTAAAAATAAGCTGGAAAGTACTGAGTTTAGTAAATATTGTGTACCCTTCTCCTAAAAAGTTTGGTACACAATTACTTGGGAAAAAAGAAAATGCTCAATGATCCAATTTTGTATTTTGAGGGACTCAATTCTTAAACTTCGTTAATGTTTTATTTGCCACTTTCCTCTAATAAATATCTTCCGTGTGTTATACAAAGTTTGCGGTAATTTTTTTAAGATAATAACGCTGCACATAGAGGATACTGGATTATTTTACAGTGCTTCAATGCCTATTGAGCTGATTGGACATCGAAGGTAGTTCCTTCCACAATTCAAAGCGTGTTGCTTGATATTGCACGGTGCACTAGATATAATAACAGTGTGTATTCAGTTAGTTTGTAGCCATCCTGTACCAAGATCATAACTTGGTATTCCTGTGTTTTCTCCTTTTTTTCCCCATGAATTCTTAAGAACTGAAATAATTAGGTACTAAGTGTTATTTATTTTCTGATTAGGCATGAAAGGTTCCACTGGCAAAAGAATATGGAGATGTATCCACTTTTCTACCTCTACTGTGAGTTTATAATGCACATGAAAAAGAAGAATGCATACCTTTCCTATTCTCTCACCTACATTTACTCTTATGCACTAATGCTCTTTTGACTATTTTTGAATACTCCAGCCTCCCAGTCATGAAACTGCAAGACATGTGCTCTTTATGGCCTTATTTGCATCGCTTCTCTTTCATTGTCTGCATTTCTCTTGATGTGTTGTGATCTATGATGCAAACGAGAACATGCACATGAGAGCATGTATGCTGGGCAAAACGCTGGGTAGGCTTTCAAAGGTAATTTTTTTATAAATCTAATTATTTAGAACTGAGAATGACCTCCTCCTCTGAATGTGTTCGTCACAGTACGTCCACGCTGTGCATGTTGCGACAACTACAGCTTTTACAAATTGTAGTAGTGTGCGGATGAGTACAATATTGAACAACCAGCTCATCCTTTAGTAAGTTAACACCATAGCTACTAATCATTTGCTCATCCTCACTGTTCTATCCCGTCACTAGCAAAATCTCCTTTCAAACAGATGGCAGATCAATGATATTCCCATCTCATGCTCTGTTAATGTTTTCACGTTTACCAAAATTTTAGTTTAACATCAGACTTAATGTCTACAATTTATATTTTATAAAAGGTGACCGTATTTTTTACTCTGATTATTTTCATGATTTAATAATTAAATATGATGGGTTCGTTGAAAAGGGCATGGGCCTCATGGTTTTTTTCACCGAGTCACACAGAAGTGGCTTGATTCCACTGCTGTATATATATTTGTAGCAATCTGCGAGGCACTACTTGATTGTTTCCCTCTTATTTTGATGCTCCATTTTCAGCTAATAAAATCCACCCTTTGTCGAAAAAAGCTGGATTAGTTTTAGATTTTGATTTCTTTTGGCTTTGCTACTTTGACTGATTCATGTTACTGCCGGTGCAATTCTTCTACTCCCATTAGTCTACGTGCTTCTAATTCATGAGACATGAATCACTGCCACAATGCAGCCAGGGTTGCATATTTAATTAAGGTATATACCTTTCAATATATTTACTATATAACACTGTTTATCTTGATTAAAGTAGGACAGAAATAGTGGAAGCAAGGTTCCTTTAATGCAAAAATAGCACAAGAGTGTCCTACCATATTTATATATCTTTAAAGAAGGTGTATTAAAAAACTATTAACATGGATGAAAATAAAGTGAATACACATGAGGGAAAAGTATAAGTTCTGTTGTACACAACAGCTTTATGTTACACCATGGATGCAGATATTTTATAGGTGAGGCCGTAGTTGTTCAAGCCATACATTGCTACTGACCCATTAATTTGCATGCCTCCTTTGCTCGGTTCTCTCTTCAACCTGCTACAAAAATATGTCATCATCCATATGTGAAAAATTAAGTATGGAAATAACAGGGCCCTCTTAAATATCCCGCTCTACAATAATTAAAATGAAGTGTATACAAATTTGTATCTTAAGATGTTTTGCAAGTGCATATGATGCAATCTTCTTTATTACAAATTCCGTCTCTTGATCATCAATGACCTAAGAGCTCCATGAGTTATAGTGTTACCTTATTTGCAATTTCTTAAGTTGTGATATTGTTTTATTGAAATTTATTTTGTGTACACTCAATTGTTGGCATTGATTCCCTTAGTTGAGCAAGAAGCATTCTTTACTAACTTCGTCTCCAATAAATTAATTTGAAGGGTACCAAATGTCAAGCATGATATATAATCGCAACTAATTTTTCTAGAATGAGATTATTTACGAGTAACGATTGCTTTTTTTTGGCACACCATTGTTTCCTAAATACAATACTCCTCTGGTACAACAAATAAGAGCCTAGATAGATATAAATTTTATATTGGACACTTCACACACTTTTAAAATGAGGCAAACAAATGTACGCTTAGAGTGACCATTCAAGCACGAAAGAGATTTCCTATTTTTAATTATCTTCATTCATACAGTGAAATTAGAAACAACGCATAGACTTGATATGGACAAGTATCTTCTACAATATTTATTCAAATATAAGGACACATAACTAGCCCGTGCAATGCATGGGTTCACGACTAGTAATAAAAAAACTTTCATATAAGTGCATTGAATACGAAGAAAAGTTCGATACTTGATGATTGTTTTGAGATATGGAGATAGTGATATTAAAGTTGTGCTGGTTGAGTAGTTGTGAATTTGAGGAATACTTGTGTTGAAGTTTGCAAGTCCTGTAGCATGCACATATGGTAAACGTTGTGTAACAAATTTGAAACATGAGGTGTTATTTGATTGTCTTCCTTATGAGTGGCGGTCGGGGATGAGAGATGGTCTTTTCCTACCAATCTATCCCCCTAGGAGCATGCGCGTAATACTTTGTTTCGATAACTAATAGATTTTTGCAATAAGTATGTGAGTTCTTTCTGACTAATGTTGAGTCCATGAATTATACGCACTCTCACCCTTCCACCATTGCTAGCCTCTCTAGTATCGCACAACTTTCGCTGGTACCATAAACCCACCATATACCTTCCTCAAAACAGCCACCATACCTACCTATTATGGCATTTCCATAGCCATTCCGAGATATATTGCCATGCAACTTTCCACCGTTCCGTTATTATGACACGCTTCATCATTGTCATATTGCTTGCATGATCATGTAGTTGACATCGTATTTGTGGCAAAGCCACCGTTCATAGTTCTTCATACATGTCACTCATGCATCATTGCATATCCCGGTACACCGCCGGAGGCATTCACATAGAGTCATATCTTCTTCTAAGTCTCGAGTTGTAATTCTTGAGTTGTAAGTAAATAAAGTGTGATGATCATCATTATTAGAGCATTGTCCCAAGTGAGGAAAGGATGATGGAGACTATGATTCCCCCACAAGTCGGGATGAGACTCCAGACAAAAAAAGAGAAAGGCCATAAAAAAGGATAAGGCCCAAAAAAATGAGAGAAAAAGAGAGAAGGGAAAAATGCTACTATCCTTTTTCCACACTTGTGCTTCAAAGTAGCACCATGATCTTCATGATAGAGAGTCTCCTATGATATCACTTTCATATACTAGTGGACATTTTTTATTATAAAACTTGGCTTGTATATTCCAATGATGGGCTTCCTCAAAATGCCCTAGGTCTTCATGAGCAAGCGAGTTGGATGCACACCCACTTAGTTTCTTTTGTTGAGCTTTCATATACTTATAGCTCTAGTGCATCCGTTGCATGGCAATCCCTACTCACTCACATTGATATCTATTGATGGGCATCTCCATAGCCCGTTGATACGCCTAGTTGATGTGAGACTATCTTCTCCTTTTTGTCTTCTCCACAACCACCATTCTATTCCACATATAGTGCTATATCCATGGCTCACGCTCATATATTGCTTGAAGATTGAAAAAGTTTGAGAACATCAAAAGTATGAAACAATTGCTTGGCTTGTCATCGGGGTTGTGCATGATTTAAATATTTTGTGTGGTGAAGATAGAGCATAGCCAGACTATATGATTTAGTAGGGATAACTTTCTTTAGCCATGTTATTTTGAGAAGACATGATTGCTTAGTTAGTATACTTGAAGTATTATTATTTTTATGTCAATATTAAACTTTTGTCTTGAATCTTATGGATCTGAATATTCTTGCCACAATAAAGAAGATTATATTGATAAATATGTTAGGTAGCATTCCACATCAAAAATTCTGTTTTTATCATTTACCTACTCGAGGACGAGCAGGAATTAAGCTTGGGGATGCTGATACGTCTCCAACGTATCTATAATTTTTGATTGTTCCATGCTATTATATTATCTGTTTTGGATGTTTATGGGCTTTATTATGCACTTTTATATTATTTTTGGGACTAACCTATTAACCCAGAGCCTAGTGCCAGTTTTTGTTTTTTCCCTTGTTTCAGTGTTTCGTAGAAAAGGAATATCGAACGGAGTCCAAACGGAATGAAACCTTTGGGAGCGTGATTTTTGGAACGAATGTGACCCAGGAGACTTGGAGTTGAAGTCAAGGAAGCTTTGAGGTGGCCACGAGGTAGGGAGGCGCGCCTGCCCCTGGGCGCGCCCCACCCTCGTGGGCCCCTCGTGGCTCCCCTGACCGACTTCTTTCGCCTATAGATGTCCATATACCCTAAAAACTTCCGGGAACAGAATAGATCGGGAGTTCCGCCGCTAGAAGCCTCCGTAGACACGGAAAACCAATCTAGACCCGTTCTGGCACCCTGCCGGAGGGCGAATCCCTCTCCGGTGGCCATCTTCATCATCTCGGCGCTCTCCATGACGAGGAGGGAGTAGTCCACCCTCGGGGCTGAGGGTATGTACCAGCAGCTATGTGTTTGATCTCTCTCTCTCGTGTTCTTGAGTTTGCACGATCTTGATGTATCGTGAGCTTTGCTATTATAGTTGGATCTTATGATGTTTCTCCCCCTCTACTCTCTTGTGATGAATTGAGTTTTCCCTTTGAAGTTATCTTATTGGGTTGAGTCTTTAAGGATTTGAGAACACTTGATGTATGTCTTGCATGTGCTTATCTGTGGTGACAATGGGATATCACGTGATCCACTTGATGTATGTTTTGGTGATTAACTTGCGAGTTCCGTGAACTTATGCATAGGGGTTGGCACACGCTTTCGTCTTGACTCTCCGGTAGAAACTTTGGGGCACTCTTTGAAGTTCTTTGTGTTGGTTTAATAGATGAATCTGAGATTGTGTGATGCATATAGTATAATCATACCCACGGATACTTGAGGTGACATTGGAGTATCTAGGTGACATTAGGGTTTTGGTTGATTTGTATCTTAAGGTGTTATTCTAGTACTAACACTATGATAGATTCAACAGAAAGAATAGCTTCATCTTATTTTACTACGGACTCTTAAATATATCGATCAGAAAGGATAACTTTGAGGTGGTTTCGTACCCTACAATAATCTCTTCGTTTGTTCTCCGCTATTAGTGACTTTGGAGTGACTCTTTGTTGCATGTTGAGGGATAGTTATATGATCCAATTATGTTATTATTGTTGAGAGAACTTGCACTAGTGAAAGTATGAACCCTAGGCCTTGTTTCCTAGCATTGCAATAACGTTTGTGCTCACTTTTATCATTAGTTACCTTGCTGTTTTTATATTTTCAGATTAAAAAAACCTATATCTACCATCCATATTGCACTTGTATCACCATCTCTTTGCCGAACTAGTGCACCTATATAATTTACCATTGTATTGGGTGTGTTGGGGACACAAGAGACTCTTTTCTATTTTATTGCAGGGTTGCTTGAGAGAGACCATCTTCATCCTACGCCTCCCACGGATTGATAAACCTTAGGTCATCCACTTGAGGGAAATTTGCTAATGTCCTACAAACCTCAGCACTTGGAGGCCCAACAACGTCTATAAGAAGAAGGTTGTGTAGTAGACATCACATAGCAGCAGAGTATGAAATACCCTTGCATAAAAACACAATAGTGAGAGTATGGGTGAAGTGTGTGCAGAACTAGTGCACTGTAAAAGTAGCAGATAGCAGGTGGCTGAAAAATAAATGACAGGAGACATATGATAGCTCTACAGCATTGCATGGCAGAGAAAATTAGATTCTACTCCGTATGATTTTGTAATATATGAGCATAGGAAATGCAGGTACTCCTCTGGCACACCACCACATGTGGTCATATCAAGATAACAGTCGACTGAAAATAAATAGGTCAGTCAATTTTTTTAATGAACCCTCCGATCTATAAGGAACCGGTAGATGGCCTTCGTCTACCTCCCGCCAGTCACTGTCGACGATCTTTCTCGAACCGCCGGCGACCATCGGCCCAGACCCCTGCCTCCGCCGCCCCGCCCTCCCCTCAACCTCACACCACCGCCATGCTTGGCAGTGCCCCCAGGCCATCCCTTTAATCCTGACCGACCTCCAGATCGGGCGCTAGTAGCTCTAGGCCCCACACGCCCCTAAGATAAACACCGAGGCATTGCTTCTCTGATGTAATAGGCGGACTAGCGCCTGTTACACCGGGGAATGCTTCCGTTAATTGGGAATCAACTGACCAGGAATTGAAATTCAGGGGGGCGACGGACCTCTAGCTAAGGTGAAATAGTATATGAGGAGAAACCTTGTGCAACGCGAGTTACTAGGAACATCTAGTATCAAGAAGCAGCGGTCAACTAGTGTCTTCTGTGGGATGAATACCGTGCAAGCAGACACATAAGATTTGCACGAATAAGGGAAGAGGAGTACCATTTTCGGTTGCCGGTGTGGTCGCCTCCACATGTCGCACCGATCTTCTTCTTTTTGCCGGGGAAACCGATGTTCTGGAGGAGGGTGTAGGCTTGGACGAACCCATGGCCAAATTGTTGACTGTGTTGCCATGGCTGTATGTCAGCGGAGGGGAAGCAGATCTGTGGCGGCGAAGGACGTCGTAGCAGGAACAGCTCCGGTGCGGTGGAGGGTGGCGAAGTTGGAGCGGCAGCGGTGAGGCGCAGGATGGCGTGGTTGAACTGGCTCAGGTACGGACGACTCGGCCTCGGTTTCAACTACTAGCCGTGGAGGGCGTTGCGGTTGAGGTTGCAGTGGACGATGACGTCGGGGTATCGGCTCCGGCGTGATGGAGGAGGGCGGTCGTTGATGGGTGGAATGGGGTGGCGGACGGAGGACGCCGGGGTTTCGCCGCTGGTGGAGAGGTAGTTTTTGCGCCCACGGAGTACGAATGGGGAATCAAACGGGTGTGCGGGGGGGACCATGTTTCGGTCTGGCACGCGCTTGTTTTTTGCTTTTTTGAACAGAAGATGGGACGCGCTTGTTTGAAATTTGGGGAAAGTACAAACTTTGCCCCCCTCTTAAATTTCGGACCTACTGCGGGTCGGGGGTAGGATGGTAATCCTAGGTGTCCCAAATAGTGGGCGGGAGCGATTTCGGCCGCGCGCATGTGTGCTTAGGTAGCCATTGTGTATGAATGTTTTTTGGAGGTGGTTGCGTGGCGTCTAGATGAAGCTATAAACCTACCCCGGTTTAGACCTTTGGACGTCGGGCCGGTAGGTTTCATGGGTCAGAGTTATTAGAAAAGTAATTTCCTTGTACTACCAAACATTGGTCTCACGCGGTTTCGGGCGAGTAGAGGCTCTTTTGGCGATTCGTTCGAAATTTTGAAACACAAGCATTCATGTTTAGAGTACTCTTGAACTTTGAGGATTGACCTAAATAGACAACGTTAAATTTGACCTTCTATGTTTGAAAACCTCATTAAATTATCTGCTTCTTTTTGAAATTTTGACACTTGAAAATCCTATAACTACAATTATTTTGGAATGGAGGAGCTAAATTAGAATCTATTTTGTACACGACTACATATGCTATTATGTACAAAATCAGAGCAAAGATTGGTGCCCCCATAATTTAGGTATGATTTACAAATGCCATGATATAAAATTCAAATAATTGAATGGACTTCATGTTGAATTTGATTTTTTAGACCACCTTAAGTTGAATTCAAATGTATGCTAGTTCATAGGTAGCTATTTATAATGTTCATTGTGTAACTTTCGTATGTATAATGTGCTTTACACACACAACATGAACTATACTCACGTTTATATTCGATCGCTAAAGCGATGCATTGTCTGGAGTTCAAAATACTAACTATGTGGATCAATTGTGTCAAATAATAACATAGACATGCTCAAATTCGATGGAATCTAGATGTCTGATGGATCAATGACCATTCCTTACACGAATTGCAAATATCATGATCCCATCCTAATATTTGGATACAATTTATATCTTTAATCAATGTGTACATCAATCTTGTACATGTAGTTTCACTCTCCATCGGTGGTCTCTCACACATGCTCACACACTCTCTCCCGAGGTGTCTTTCTCGCACACATGCTCTCGATATAACCCTCCCTCCCTCTTGTAACCATTTACGACTGTTTTCACTAACCTTTATCACAAGCACTCTTCCTCTCGCAAGCATACACACGCACAATCCCCATCGACCCTTTCTATATACATAGACCTGCCTACGTGTCTCCTGTACGCACATTATCTCTAGGCCTGTCTCTCACGCATTGTCTCACACCTCTCTTCCTAATCAACGAGTATGATTCTAGCAGAGCATTCTATAGGATGCCCCTTAAAGTTAGGTTGGATGAATAGTAATATCAGAGATAAAGGGGTTACCTTAGTCCGAGAACCTAGGGTTACAAATCCTAGCCGGCTTTGTCAGTGGAGATAGAGTCCTTCACAATTATGCTATCTTTGTCTTGTACGACTAGTCATCCATGGTTCTCCCTAAATGCGTCACGGGCCGACCAATGTGGCGGAGGACGGAACCAAACGAAGGGCCTCACCTCGACCCACCGGACCTCACGCGATGACATACCCTCTGCCCCCATGTCTCGTTATCTTCTCACACCCACACATACCAACACAGACACCACACATAAAAAAATATATTCTCCTGGTGCCTCTATCCACTCCCCCCTTGCATATACACACTCAAGGGAATCTCTCGCCGTGACATCATATTCGTCTCTCTCTCTCTAGACCACTCTCATTTCTTGTGCTATCTCTCCCACGCCCCCCCCCCCCCCGCCCCCCCCCCCCTGTCGGCCCCTCTATCCATACCTCTCTCGAATACGTAATACACACACATACCTCTCTAGGCCCTGGCAAATGCATCAACTACACATTCACACATGTTACATCACGTACCCCATTGATCTAAAAAGCCCTCTCTTCATGTTTATTTCGCATACAACATTCCTTTTGAATAAAGTGTGGCCAAAAAAATATTTTAGAATTTCTACATATATACAACATTACAAAGTTATATGGAGGAGTATGAACGCTTGCATTGCATGGTGCCCACAATGATATTTATTCCGCACTGTGAATTTGTATATTTTTATACTATATATAAAGTTAGTCATAATAAAGAGAAACAAAGAGCATCTCTCTCTCTCCATCGCATACCCCCCTCTACGCCACTTCCACGTACGCACACAAACTATCTCCAGGTCCTCTAAAAGTAAGCCCCCAGCACATTCACGCATGTTCCATCTTTCTCTCGCGATATATACAGTGATGATCATTGTATTTGAAGCGAAAGCACGATACGTACATTGGACTTCAAAATCCACTCATTACGGTCACCATTTACGTTTTGTGGTTATTATACAGTCACGAGCTCACCGTACAACTCTGTATTTGCTCAAGACACGACTAGTTGATCAGTTAAACGCTCCACGTGGCACCCCTAGTGTTGCATCACTTATCTCACTACCATCGGGCCCACCTGTCGGCTTGTATCTACTCTACATCTACACTCTTATAAAATACTAGCAAGATGCACATGCGTTGCATGGAACATCATGATGCATTTGTATGCGTAGTTAATCTTGTGGGAGAAAAGGATGAACAAGGGAAGGCCTTATTTGCAAGTGTGGAGAGGGGTGTGGGTATCTTTTTGCAAAATTGCCATAGTTTCCTTCCTATCCATCAGATATATATCGGACGGCCTATATTGCAGGATGGCAGGCACACGATCATCACCGACTATGCTTTTTATAAGAGTGGGGATAAAATATACTCTTATAAAAACAGAGTTGGTGATGATGGTGTGCCTGCCATCCTGCAATATAGGTTGTATCTGACGGATAGGAAAGAAACTATGACAATTTTGCAAAAAGGTACCCACACACCTCTCGACATTTCCAAATAAGGCCTTCCCTCATTCATCATTTTCTCTCACAAGATAAACTAGTCATACAAATGCATCTTGATGTTACGTGTAACGCATGGGCATCTTGCTAGTAAGAATGAAAACAAACGACAAAAAAATATTGGACGGTGGTTCGAAGTCATGACCGCGAGCACAGCGGACAAGGTGGCCTTGTATTGGTATGCTGAGCCGTCTGTTTTAACACACAAGAGCTGGTGTGGTGATTATACACACACGCACGCATGCACACAAACTACATGCACCCAACACTCACACGAACACATGCACCCACCCACGCACGCACGCAACACTCACACGTACACACGCAGCCACACACGCATGCAACACTCACACGCACACACACACACCGGTACACCACACAACCAACACACACTCTCACGCTCAAGTGCTCAACCTACACGTGCATGCGCACACATCAGGCCCTGGCAGACACATACACAACCAGGTGATTCCCGCGCACGGGGTGGAGTCTTGTCGCGCCTGCGCAAATTTGTGTTTATCTGACCTTTTCCCTATGCGAATTGATAGTTGGGACCCACAAGGAACGTGGTCAATGTAACTAGTCAACATGGTGCCACGCAGACTATTTGGCCGGTCAATAGAGTGCAATCCGATGCTGAACCGTGAGCAAGTGACCGTATAATCACCGCAAAACGTATATAGTGACTGTAATTAGCTTATTCTGAAGTTCGGTGAACGTATTACGCTTTTCTCTCTGTAGGCCCTCCAAAACTACATCTCTGCATGTTCTCGCATGTTACATCTAACAACTATGCAATACAGCACTACTACTACACTCTAACACAATAAATCATCGTATGTGTTTTTAGTTTTACTAGATATCATATTGTTACTTAATTATTCAGTTTGCATACATTAAAATTGCCTTTGAAATGTATGGCCAGTATCATATACCGCGCGGGAAAAATCCTGCCCTTTCCTGTTTAATCGGGTTTGTATCGATGGATCGTGCGAAACAGCAAAACTATAGTACTATATACAGTACAAGTGACAGTTCACTGGGCCGTCGTGTCGTGTACTCCTCCGTCGTAAGAGTGGAGCGCTTTCTTTCATAAATCTTCTAGTCCCTTTCGCCGACATGTGGGGCATCAAGCTACCGGGTCCACGTGCCATACCGGAATACAGTGCAGAGCAGCCGGGGTGAAGCACCCAATCATGGCACCGGTGTAGTAATGAGCAATGAGGCGTCAAATCACAAAGTTGCACCTTTCCCGCAGTTAAGTTGGAGGGACGAAGTAATAATGCTAAAAAAAGAAGTTGGAGGGACGAAGCAACCATCATTTCACTCGTTTCTGAATCCGCTTCTCCCTCATCTTCTTCAAGTTAACCACGTGTTGCTTCTGCCATTGTTCTACCTCATGTGGGAAGCGGATCGGCTTGGTAAAGCACTGACATGTGGGACCGCATGTTAGCAAACCGCCAGGACAACGTCCTCTAAAAATAAGAAACCTCCCCCGCCATCCGTGCGGCAAAATCACCTCCTTTTTACTAATATTGATTCTATAATTTTTTAGATCAATATAATTGAGATTTGTATAGATAGCACATAGGAGCAAAACCAAGTGGTATGGTTAAGGGCATCCACAATGTGTAGCCAAATGTGAAAATAGCTTTTGGCATCGTGGGAACCATTGTGGATGGTGTTGCCAAAGCCAAAAGGATGGAACCAAAGCTCCCTGATTGATTGATTAAAGGAATAGAAAAATGCAACGTCTCTCCTCTTTCTCCCATGCTTGGACGCATGTACAGTATAGAGGACAGAGTCTACTCCCCTGTCCCTTCTATCACAAATCACAAAGCAGTGAGGCGTCAAATCACAAAGCACGGACGAAGCAACCATCATTTCACTCTTCGCTGACTCCGCTTCTCCATCGTCTTCTTCGAGAAACCATCTCACCGCACTAAGCTGGACGGACGACGCTATTGTGTACGAGTAGTACTAGTACATTCACGCGTCCTTTGGTTCAACGGACTTCCTGGATGCAAATAAGGCGGTTGTCTCGGCTTGTAGGCGGCACTTGTGAACGACTTACCGTGGTCTCCCTCAATGGTGTTCTCCGTCAAACGCACTTCGCCAAACCACAATGTTTGAGATATCATCGAGTCACCGCAATGGGGAAGGAAGTAAAATATAGTTACTACCTCCATTTTTTGTACACAAGGCCAGTATATCAAAATTACAATTTGCAAAAGGCCACTAACACTAATCGAGGCAAAATTGATGGGGTTTGCCTCGTACTAGCAACCAAGGACATTAATATCCCCTGCATGCATGCGGAAGTGAGAAGGTTGGTTTGCATGGCGCTGCATTAATCAAGCGATGAGGAATGGGATGGTTAGCTCTTTGGGCTTTGGAGAAAAAATACGCATTAATTGACACGTGAAACGAGGATTTGTATCGATTAATCTCGCGAAGGAAAACCCCGCCTTTCTTTTTTAACACTAGTACTCCTAGTACGTAGTACGTACTACGTACTTATCCTGTTTGGGTCTAGGCCTTGCATTGCCATACTTCGCCACACATTTTTGCCAAGCTTGCCTAAAGTTTTCAAAATGAAAACGAGGTACACTTGTGCACGGTTGTCGTGGTCGCACCACACCCTCACACGGTCGCTCCTGCACGCCGAGGTCGCACCGCGCCCTCACATGCACAGTCGCTCCTGCATGCCGCAAACCCAACCAAGGGAACGCACCCTCACTGACACGTGTTGTCGCATGTGAACAAACCAAACTCAGCCATCCTACCGCTGACCCATAATTTTCATTCATAGAGTATGTTTATCCAACCGCATGTTGGGGAGTATCCGTACGGCCCGTGCGGTGGTCTATTGGGGAAGAAGAAGAGGTGAGGAAGAAGGGTTAGAAGACGTAGGATATTCATCCAACCGCCTGAAATGGTAGACTGACCCAAGTCAGGTGACTTGCATAACAATATATGTGTTTACACAGCAAAAGATTCATAAAAACAACAACATAAAGAAAAACTATCACTGCTCGCGGAACGAGACGACCTCGTCGTCCTTGGCTGCCGGCGTGAACCAGCCGTAGCTGCCGACGTGTGTCTCCGCACCGTGGTTGTCCTCGGCCTCCAGCTACTCGTTCACGTGGAGCGTGCGGGCGCTCTGCACGGACGAGAGCACCACCCGGTTCAAGTCGAGGACGTCCGGTTCCGCCTGCAGGAGGGCCTCGATGGCATCGGCATCCGCGCGCTCCGCGTCGCGTCGAGCCTCCGCCGCCCAGTTCAAGTCCAGGACGTCTGGTTCCGCCTGTAGGAGGGCCTCGATGAGAGCGGCATCCGCGCGCTCCGCGTCGAGTTGAGCCTCTGCCGCCCGGTTCAAGTCCAGGACGTCCGGTTCCGCCTGCAGGAGGGCCTCGATGGCAGCGGCATCCGCGTGCTCCGCCTCAAGTTGAGCCTCCGCCGCCCGATTCACATCCACGACATCCGGTTCCACCTGCAGGAGAGCCTCGATGGCAGCGGCATGCACGCGCTCTGTGTCGAGTTGAGCCTCTGCCTCCCGGTCCTCCTTTAGTATCGCCAGGTTGAACCGCTGGTCCGCCTGCACCATGGGGGACCCGGACGCCGGCACGAAGTCGACGTCCATCGTCTCATACCCATCGGGGGCCTTCTACGCCGCGACTGACAGTGTCCTGGACTAGGGGGTACTCACCACATCGTCTCCCGATTAGTTGGATTGGGCCGAGGACCCCCATGGCCATTGAGGGACTCCTGGGCTATGAAGATACAAGATCGAAGACTTCGTCCTGTGTCTGGAAGGGACTTTCCTTAGCGTGGAAGGCAAGCTTGGCGATACGGATATGTAGATCTCCTACCATTGTAACCGACTCTGTGTAACCCTAGCCCTCTCCGGTGTCTGTATAAACCAGAGGGTTTTAGTCCATAGGACGAACAACAATCATACCATAGGCTAGCTTCTAGGGTTTAGCCTCTCTGATCTCGTGGTAGATCTACTCTTGTACTACCCATATCATCAATATTAATCAAGCAGGACGTAGGGTTTTACCTCCATCAAGAGGGCCCGAACCTGGGTAAAACATCGTGTCCCCTGCCTCCTGTTACCATACGGCCTAGATGCATAGTTCGGGACCCCCTACCCGAGATCCGACGGTTTTGACACCGACATTGGTGCTTTCATTGAGAGTTCCTCTGTGTCGTCACTTTTAGGCCCGATGGCTTCTCCGATCATCAACAGCGATGCGATCCTGGGTGAGACTTTTTTCCCTAGACAGATCTTCGTATCCGGCGGCTTCGCACTGCGGGCCAATTCGCTTGGTCATCTAGAGCAGATCGAAAGCTACGCCCCTGGCCATCAGGTCAGATTTGGAAGTTTAAACTACACAGCGGACCTCCGCGGAGACTTGATCTTCGACGGATTCGAGCCGCAGCCGAGCGCGCCGCACTGTCATGATGGGCATGATCTAGCTCTGCCGCCGAACAGTGCCCTGGAGGCCGCACTCGCATCAGCTCCGACCTTTAATTCGGAGCCAACTGCGCCAATCGAGGATGGGTGGTTGGACACTGCCTCGGGGGTTGCAATCTCTACGGCGATCGAGCCGAACACCAGCCCTATTCTCTGCGAAGCCCGTGACTCCAAGGAGTCGGACTCCTCTCCAGACTCCGAGCCCTCTGCGCCCCTACTGATCGAACCCGATTGGGCGCCGATTGTGGAGTTCACCACCGCGGACATCTTTCAGCACTCGCCCTTCGGCGATATTCTGAATTCACTAAAGTCTCTCTCTTTATCAGGAGAGCCCTGGCCGGACTATGGTCAACAAGGTTGGGATGCGGATGATGAAGAAATTCAAAGCCCACCCACCACCCACTTCGTAGCCATTGTCGATAATTTAAACGACGTGCTCGACTTCGACTCTGAAGACATCGACGGTATGGACAACGATGTAGGAGATGAACATGAACCAACGCCTATAAGGCACTGGACAGCCACCTCATCTCATGATGTATACATGGTGGACACACCCAAAGGAAGCGACGACGAGGAACACAGGGATGCAACGAGGGATCGTTCACTCGAAAAGCAATCAAAGCGGCGACGTAAGCGCCGCTCCAAGCCCCGCCTCGACAAAGACAGCAGCCATACAGGCCCAGCCATAGAGCAGGATGAGCCGGCGGACGACGAACATGCCTTCGAGCAACCGTCCGAACAGGGCAACTTGGATAAACAAACCGAACACCCCGTCCCCGGTGAAAACAACAGTCCGGACGACCTTACGCCGGATAAGCTCATGGAGCAGAAGAACCTCCACAAAAGGTTCGTCGCCACTGCGCATAGCCTGAAAAAGCAGAAGCGGAAGCTCAAAACTGCAGAAGATGCACTCAGAATCAGATGGAGCAAAGTACGCAACACCGCAGACAAATATGCCGGCAGTCGCCGCACAAAAAGCTATCAAAAGCAAAAGCTACTGCCTGAATTTGACGAGGAGGCCTTAGAGCCCCCGCAGTCAAACAATAGGAAAGCCATCCGGTCGGATGGACGACCGCATGGCCAGCATGGAGCAGCAAGCGGCGCCGCACACAAGCCGGCACGCGATCCACCAAAGGATCCGCATCAAAAAGACGGCCCAGCCAGATCTATATACGGGCCAAGAAAGCAAGCTCTAGTAAGCAATGCAACACAACAAATATCCAAACATCACGACACACCCAAATACAGGGGTGCCGCAGACCCCCTATGTTTCACCAATGAGGTGCTGGACCATGAATTTCCAGCGGGATTCAAGCCCGTAAACATAGAGGCGTACGACGGAACAACAGACCCTGGGGTCTAGATCGAGGATTATATCCTCCACATACACATGGCCAGAGGGGATGACCTCCATGCCATAAAATACTTACCCCTCAAGCTTAAAGGGCCAGCCTGGCATTGGCTCAAAAGCCTTCCTGAAAACACCATTGGAAGTTGGGAAGAGCTTGAGGATGCTTTCCGGGCAAATTTTCAAGGGACTTGTGTCCGCCCTCCGGATGCAAACGATCTCAGTCACATAACTCAACAGCCCGGAAATTCTGGAACAGATTTCTTACTAAAAAGAATCAGATAGTCGACTGTCCGGACGCCGAAGCCCTAGCAGCTTTTAAGCACAACGTTCGAGACGAATGGCTCACCAGACACCTCGGCCAAGAAAAGCCAAGAACAATGGCCGCATTAACAAGCCTCATGACCCGCTTTTGCGCAGGAGAGGACAGCTGGTTGGCAAGATGTAGCACCAGCGACCCAAGTACATCCGAAGTTAGGGATGGAAATGGAAAACCCCGATGCAGCAAGGACCAGCGCCGGAATAAGGGAAACAGCCCAAAGAGCACGGCGGTCAACGCCAGATTCAAAAGCTCGCGGCAGAATCAGAGAAAGCCTCCCCTCAAGGATAACAGGACGAGCTATCCAACTTAAACAAAATCTTGAACAAGATATGTCAAATACACAGTACTCCCGAGAAGCCTGGAACCATACCCACAGAGATTGTTGGGTTTTCAAGCAAGCCGGCAAACTCAACGCCGAACACAAGGGGCTCGACACACCAAGTGAAGACAACGACGAACCCCACAAGCAGAGCACCAGGAAACAAAAGGATTTCCCACAGGAAGTCAAAACAGCACACTTACTTCACGTGACGAACAGAACGGCGCCACCAGAGATACGCGCCATACGGCCTATCCCAAAGGAGTCTCGCCAATGGTTGTTAAAACCAATCACCTTCGACCATCAGGATTACTCTAGAAGTATCCCGAACGCAGGCTGGACTGCCTTGGTATTAGATCCAATAATCGGCGGACTCCATTTTACAAATGTCCTGATGGACGGCGGCAGTGGTCTAAACCTGTTATACCAGGACACAATCCACAACATGGGGATAGACCCAACAAAAATTCGCCATAGCAAAACCTCCTTTCAAGGGGTAACGCCAGGTTCGGATGCCCGTTGCATGGGTTCTCTCCGGCTAGAAGTTATGTTCGGCTCCCCTGATAACTTCCGTCGCGAACAGCTAACTTTCCACATCGCCCCATTCTCAAGTAGCTATCAAGCACTGCTGGGACGCGAAGCTTTTGCCCGCTTTAACGCAATACCGCATTATGCATCTCTTACGCTTAAGATGCCCAGTCCATGAGGCATCATCTCATTAAAGGGAAAACATTGAGTGTTCCTCCCGCACGAAAAACAGTGCGGCTGCCTTGACAGCCCCACAATAAAGCGGCTTCACCAGCAAAAGCATCTAAACAGGTCGTCAAGACCACGGACACGGCTAGACGAGTCCGGCATAAACATATAATTGGTAAAGGCTTAATAGCCATATACCCCTGTACTAGGGGCTCCGCGCATATAAAATAAGAGACAATAAAGCTCAATTTTACCCATTTCGATTTATACTTTGTTTATTTAGTATAACTCATGTTCGGCACGATCTTTCTTTAACTAAGTTCCTCTCTTTTACAGATGAACATTGTGATACGCCCGTCCAGGATACGGCACAACGGAGACACAGGCGCAGACGTGCAGCAGGGACCCGTTCCAAGGATTCTTTTCAGATTAAGACCCTGCGTAAACCTTTTTTACTATCTCTTGTTGATACACATCCCCTGGTTTCTTGGTATAACCAAGGAGGAGGCTGGCGTTTTGGCATGTGGCCACGTCAGAGTTTTGCGCGTACCTGGACACTAGGGGCTTATTACTAAGGGCGTTATCCCGCCCACCCTCATAAAGACCGAATACCTTAGGGAGTGTTCAGCGTCGCGAGTTTGGCCTTATATGCATCAGCTCCGAATCATGTCTTTGGTCAAATGTTGGGTTTGCCCGGCTCCTGTGTTTTGCTGCCTTATGTTCCGCTCTATCGGCTAAGGCGGCACCAGGAGAACTAGTGCGATTGTGCCCCGGTTCGGCCAGGCGAGCACCTCAGTAGAGAAAGCCGAAAACTGACTGTCATGATATAGCGTGAGACTGGTCAACCACTCGATGACTTACCAAAATCTTTAGGATTCCTCCGCATTAACGAAGGGCCGTTTCCCGGCCAGGCACATACGCGCCCCGAGTTCGGGCGAGCGCAGGCACCACCAGGGGCTATATAAGTAGCCTCACTGTCAAACTCCTATGGCTAAGTGAAAGTGATAAAGCATCATAGTGCGATTGCCTAGTTCGCTGCGCTATCACCTCCTTTGTAGGACCAAGACGTTGGATCAAGTGTGAAAATGCGCCTTCTGCGAACACCCCCGCATTATGTGCGTGGGGGCTGAAGCCGACGACTACAATCTTTCAGATTATATATACGTATATGTTAAACGGCCGCACATGAGGTATTATAATACTTGCAGGCACAAGTATAGAAAGCTTCTACAATTTATCAAAATATTGTTTTACAATAATATATGCTATTCGAATATAGTATCCTTCGAGCATTGTGTCTATATTAAACGAGCGCCTTGCAGATCTTCCTGAAAATAGTGCTCGGCAGGTACTCGGATTTCATCCGAGTCTGGGGATGCAACAGCGGTGGCTTCCATTTCCGCCCAGTATGTCTTGACACGGGCAAGAGCCATCCGCGCGCCCTCTATGCACGCTGACCTCTTCATCGCATTGATATGCGGCGCCGCACCAAGGAACTGCTGCACCAAGTTGAAATAACTTTTCGGCTCCGGCCTCTCTGGCCATAGATGACTCATGACATACTTCATGGCGAGTCCGGACAACCTATTTAGCTCGGCCCATTCAGCCAAACGATCGGCTAATGACAGTGGACGCTCTAGATTGTGGAACTGCGACTAGAAGAGCTTTTCCACTTCGCGATCTTCTTGATCTCGGAAGTGTCCGGCCGCATCTGCGGCACTCGCTGCTAAATCCAGATAGGTGTCCATCGTACTCCACATCTGGTCTAACGGAGCATGTTTAGGATCACAGAACTTCCTCCGCAGCATAAAGGGCTTTCCAGCCGCGATCTCTCCGGCCTGACGCAGCTCCTCCTTCATAGCTCTCATCGCAGAGCGAGCATCCTTGGCATCGGCAATGGCCTTCTTCAGGTCCGTCTGTTCCGCCCGATCTTCTTTTTCAAGAAGCTTGCAACGGTCAGCAGCTTTCTTCATCTTCACAGACATTTCCTTCTTGCTTCGGCAGTGAGCAGCCTGTTCGGCTTTCAGCTCTTCAATTGCCTGTTGGAAATATGCCCTAGAGGCAATAATAAATTGGTTATTATTATATTTCCTTGTTCATGATAATCGTTTATTATCCATGCTAGAATTGTATTGATAGGAAACTCAGATACATGTGTGGATACATAGACAACACCATGTCCCTAGTAAGCCTCTAGTTAACTAGCTCGTTGATCAATAGATGGTTACGGTTTCCTGACCATGGACATTGGATGTCATTGATAACGGGATCACATCATTAGGAGAATGATGTGATGGACAAGACCCAATCCTAAGCCTAGCACAAAGATCGTGTAGTTCGTATGCTAAAGCTTTTCTAAATGTCAAGTATCATTTCCTTAGACCATGAGATTGTGCAACTCCCGGATACGTAGGAATGCTTTGGGTGTGCCAAACGTCACAACGTAACTGGGTGGCTATAAAGGTGCACTACGGGTATCTCCGAAAGTGTCTGTTGGGTTGGCAGGAATCGAGACTGGGATTTGTCACTCCGTGTGACGGAGAGGTATCTCTAGGCCCACTCGGTAGGACATCATCATAATGTGCACAATGTGACCAAGGAGTTGATCACGAGATGATGTGTTACGGAACGAGTAAAGAGACTTGCCGGTAACGAGATTGAACAAGGTATCGGATACCGACGATCGAATCTCGGGCAAGTACAATACCGCTGGACAAAGGGAATTGAATACGGGATTGATTGAATCCTCGACATCGTGGTTCATCCGATGAGATCATCGTCGAACATGTGGGAGCCAACATGGGTATCCAGATCCCGTTGTTGGTTATTGACCGGAGAGTCGTCTCGGTCATGTCTGCATGTCTCCCGAACCCGTAGGGTCTACACACGTAAGGTTCGGTGACGCTAGGGTTGTAGAGATATTAGTATGCGGTAACCTGAAAGTTGTTCGGAGTCCCGGATGAGATCCGGACGTCACGAGGAGTTCCAGAATGGTCCGGAGGTAAAGATTTATATATAGGAAGTCCTATTTTGGCCACCGGAAAATGTTAGGGATTTTTCGGTATTGTACCGGGAAGGTTCTAGAAGGTTCCGGAGTGGGGCCCACCTGCACGGGGGACCCACATGAACGTGGGTAGTGGGGGCAAGGCCCCACACCCCTGGTCAAGGTGCACCAAGATCCCCCCTTAGAAGGAATAAGATCATATCCCGAAGGGATAAGATCAAGATCCCTAAAAAGGGGGGATAACAATCGGTGGGGAAGGGAAATGATGGGATTTCTTTCCCCCACCTTTGCCAACGCCCCAATGGACTTGGAGGGCAAGAAACCAGCCCCCTCCACCCATATATATAGTGGGAAGGCGCATGGGAGCCGCTACCCTAGCCCCTGGCGCCTCCCTCTCCCCTCGTAACACCTCTCCCTCTCGATGAGCTTGGCGAAGCCCTGCCGAGATCCCTGCTGCTTCCACCACCATGCTGTCGTGCTGCTGGATCTCCATCAACCTCTCCTTCCCCCTTGCTGGATCAAGAAGGAGGAGACGTCTTCCCCAACCGTACGTGTGTTGAACGCGGAGGTGTCGTCCGTTCGGCGCTCGGTCATTGGTGATTTGGATCACAACGAGTACGACTCCATCAACCCCGTTCTCTTGAACGCTTCCGCTCGCGATCTACAAGGGTATGTAGATGCACTCCTCTCTCTCGTTGCTAGATGACTCCATAGATTGATCTTGGTGATGCGTAGAAAATTTTAAAATTCTGCTACGTTCCCCAACAGAGGCATCATGAGCTAGGTCTATGCATAGTTTCTATGCATGAGTAGAACACAAAGTCGTTGTGGGCGTCGATTTTGTCAATTTACTTGCCGTTAATAGTCTTATCTTGATTCGGCAGCATCGTGGGATGAAGCGGCCCGGACCGACCTTACACGTACACTTACGTGAGACAGGTTCCACCGACTGACATGCACTAGTTGCATAAGGTGGCTAGCGGGTGTCTGTCTCTCCCACTTTAGTCGGATCGGATTCGATGAAAAGGGTCCTTATGAAGGGTAAATAGAAATTGGCATATCACGTTGTGGTTTTTGCGTAGGTAAGAAACGTTCTTGCTAAGAAACCTATAGCAGCCACGTAAAAATTTGCAACAACAATTAGAGGACGTCTAACTTGTTTTTGCAGCATATGTCGTGTGATGTGATATGGCCAAAAGGATGTGATGGATGATATATGTGATGTATGAGATTGATCATGTTCTTGTAATAGGAATCACGACTTGCATGTCGATGAGTATGACAACCGGCAGGAGCCATAGGAGTTGTCTTAATTTATTTATGACCTGCGTGTTAACATAAACGTCATGTATTTACTTTACTTTATTGCTAAACCGTTAGCCATAGTAGTAGAAGTAATAGATGACGAGACAACTTCATGAAGACACGACGATGGAGATCATGGTGTCATGCCGGTGATGATGATGATCATGGCGCCCCGAAGATGGAGATCAAAAGGAGCAAAATGATATTGGCCATATCATGTCACTATTTGATTGCATGTGATGTTTATCATGTTTTACATCTTATTTTCTTAGAACGACGGTTGCTAAAATAAGATGATCCCTCGCAATAATTTCAAGAAAAGTGTTCCCCCTAACTGTGCACCGTTGCGAAGGTTCGTTGTTTCGAAGCACCACGTGATGATCGGGTGTGATAGATTCTAACGTTCGAATACAACGGGTGTAAGCCAGATTTACACACGCAATACACTTAGGTTGACTTGGCGAGCCTAGCATGTACAGACATGGCCTCGGAACGCGGAAGACCGAAAGGTCGAACATGAGTCGTATAGAAGATACGATCAACATGAAGATGTTCACCGATGATGACTAGTCCGTCTCACGTGATGATCGGACACGGCCTAGTTGACTCGGATCATGTATCACTTAGATGACTAGAGGGATGTCTATCTAAGTGGGAGTTCATTAAATAATCAAATGAACTTAATTATCATGAACATAGTCAAAAGGACTTTGCAAATTATGTCGTAGCTTACGCTTTAGTTCTACTGTTTTAGATATGTTCCTATAGAAAATTTAGTTGAAAGTTGATAGTAGCAATTATGCGGACTGGGTCCATAAACAGAGGATTGTCCTCATTGCTGCGCAGAAGGATTATGTCCTTAATGCACCGCTCAGTGAGCTGAACCTCGAACGTCGGTTGTGGATGTTGCGAACATCTGACATACACGTTTTGATGACTACATGATAGTTCAGTGCGTAATGCTAAATGGTTTAGAATTGAGGCACCAAAGACGTTTTTGAAACATCGCAGAACATATGAGATGTTCCAAAGACTGAAATTGGAATTTCAGACTAGTGCCACCGTCAAGAGGTATGAGACCTCTGACAAGCTTCTTAAGCCTGCAAACTAAGGGAGAAAAGCTCAATCGTTGAGCATGTGCTCAGATTGTCTGAGTACTACAATCGCTTGAATCGAGTGGGAGTTAATCTTCCAGATGAGATAGTGATGGTTCTCCATAGTCACTGCCACCAAGCTATTGGAGCTTCGTGATGAACTATAGCATATCAGGGATAGACATGATGATCCTTGAGCAATTCACGATGTTTGACACCGCGAAAGTAGAAATCAAGAAGGAGCATCAATTGTTGATGGTTAAACCACTAGTTTCAAGAAGGGCAAGGGAAAGAAGGTATACCTCATGAAACGGCAAATCAGTTGCTGCTCTAGTGAAGAAACCCAAGGTTGAACCCAAACCCGAGACTAAGTGCTTCTATAATGAGGCGAACGGTCACTGAATCAGAAATACCCTAGATACTCGGTAGATGAGAAGGCTGGCAAGGTCGACAGAAGTATATTGGATATACATTATAATGTGTACTTTACTAGTTCTCCTAGTAGCACCAGGGTATTAAAATACTGGTTCAGTTGCTAAGTGTTAGTAACTCGAAATAAAAGGCTACAGAATAAACGGAGACTAGCTGAAGGTGAGATGACGATATGTGTTGGAAGTGTTTCCAAGGTTGATGTGATCAAGCATCGCATGCTCCCTCTACCATCGATATTGGTGTTAAACCTAAATAATTGTTATTTGGTGTTTGCATAGACATGATTGGATTATGTTTATCGCAATACGGTTATTCATTTAAGGAGAATAATGGTTACTCTGTTTATTTGAATAATACCATCAATGGTATTGCACCTAAAATGAATGGTTCATTGAATCTCGATCGTAGTGATACACATGTTCATGCCAAAAGATATAAGATAGTAATGATAGTACCACATACTTGTGGCACTTCCATTTGAGTCATGTTGGTATAAAACGCATGAAGAAGCTCCATGTTGATGGATCTTTGGACTCACTCGTTTTTGAAAAGATTGAGACATGCGAACCATGTCTATCGGTAGATATGCATGAAGAAACTCCATACAGATGGATCGTTTGGACTTACTTGATTTTGAATCACTTGAGACATGCAAATCATACCACATGGGCAAGATGACTGAAAGGCCTCGTTTTCAGTGAGATGGAACAAGAAAGCAACTTGTTGGAAGTAATACATTTTGATGTGTGCAGTCCAATGAGTGCTGAGGCACGCAGTGGATATCGTTATGTTCTTACTTCGCAGATGATTTGAGTAGATGCTAAGTATATTTACTTGCTGAAACACAAGACTGAATTATTGAAAGGTTCAAGTAATTTCAGAGTGAAGTTGAAGATCGTCGTGACAAGAGGATAAAATATCTATGATATGATCATAGAGATGAATATCTGAGTTACGAGTTTGGCACACAATTAAGACATTGTGGAAATTGTTTCATGACTAATACCGCCTGGAACACCATAGTGTGATGGTGTGTCCGAACATCATAGCTGCACCCTATTGGATGTGGTGCATACCATGATGCCTCTTATCGAATTACCACTATCGTTTATGGGTTAGGCATTAGAGACAACCGCATTCACTTTAAATAGGGCACCACGTAATTCCGTTGAGATGACACCGCTTGAACTATGGTTTAGAGAAACCTAAGCTGTCATTTCTTAAAAGTTTGGGGCTACGACGCTTATGTGAAAAGGTTTCAGGCTGATAAGCTCGAACCCAAAGCGGATGAATGCATCTTCATAGAATACCCAAAATTAGTTGGGTATACCTCCTATCTCAGATCCGGAAGCAAAAGTGATTGTTTCTAGAAACGGGTCCTTTCTCGAGGAAAAGTTTCTCTCAAAAGAATTGAGTGGGAGGATGGTGGAGACTTGATGAGGTTATTGAACCGTCACTTCAACTAGTGTGTAGCAGGGCACAGGAAGTTGTTCCTGTGGCACCTACTCCAATTGAAGTGAAAGCTTATGATAGTGATCATGAAACTTCGGATCAAGTCACTACCAAACCTCATAGGTCGACAAGGATGTGTACTACTTCAGAGTGGTACGTAATCCTGTCTTGGAAGTCATGTTGCTAGACAACAATGAACCTATGAGCTATGGAGAAGCGATGGTGGGCCCGGATTCCGACGAATGGCTCGAGGCCATAAAATCTGAGAGAGGATCCATGTATAAAACAAAGTATAGACTTTGAAAGAACTACTTGATGGTCGTAAGGCTGTTGGGTGCAGATGGATTTTAAAAGGAAGACGGACAATGATGGTAAGTGTCACCATTAAGAAAGCCCGACTTGTCGTTAAGATGTTTCCCGACAAGTTCAAGGAGTTGACTACGATGAGACTTTCTCACTCGTAGCGATGCTAAGAGTCTGTTGGAATTATGTTAGCAGTTACTGCATTGTTTATGAAATCTTGCAGATACGATGTCAAAATATTGTTTCCTTGACGATTTTCTTGAGGAAAGGTTGTATGTGATACAACCAGAAGGTTTTGTCAGTCCTGAAAAATGCTAATAAGTATGCAAAGCTCCAGCAATCCTTCTAAGGACTGGAGTAAGCATCTCGGAGTTGGAATGTACGCTTTGATGAGATGATCAAAGCTTTTGGGTTTATACAAAGTTTATGAGAAACTTGTATTTCCAAAGAAGTGAGTGGGAGCACTATAGAATTTCTGATGAGTATATGTTGTTGACATATTGTTGATCAGAAATGATGTAGAATTCTGGAAAGCATATAGGGTTATTTGAAAAGTGTTTTTCAATGGAAAACCTAGATTAAGCTACTTGAACATTGAGCATCAAGATCTATAAGGATAGATCAAAACGCTTAATGGTAATTTCAAATGAGCACATACCTTGACATGATCTTGAAGGTGTTCAAGATGGATCAGTCAAAGAATGAGTTCTTGCCTGAGTTGTAAGGTATGAAGTTATGAAGTTAAAGCTCGACCATGGCAGGAGAAAGAGGAAGGACGAAGATCGTCCCCTATGATTTTGTCATAGGCTCTATACAGTATGCCATGCTGAGTACCGCACCTGATGTGTGCCTTGCGACATGTCTGGCAAGAGGTTACAAAGGTGATCTAGGAGTAGATCACCAGATAGCGGTCAAAATTATCCTTAGAGGAATAAGGATATGTTTCTCGGTTATGAAGGTGATAAAGAGTTCGTCGTAAAGAGTTACATCGATGCAAGCTTAACACCTATCCGGATAGCTCTGAGTAGAGATACCGGATACGTATAATGGAGCAACAATTTAGAATAGCTCCAAGTAGAACAGTTATTTGAAATGGCTCCAAATATAGCGTAGAGATTTGTGAAGTACATACGGATCTGAATGTTGTAGACCCGTTGACTAAAACCTCTCTCACAAGCATAACATGATCAAACCCAGAACTCATTGAGTGTTAATCACATAGTGATGTGAACTAGATTATTGACTCTAGTAAACTCTTTGGATGTTGGTCACATGGCGATATGACCTGTGAGTGTTAATCACATGGCGATGTGAACTAGATTATTGACTCTAGTGCAAGTGGGAGACTGTTGGAAATATGCCCTAGAGGAAATAATAAATTGGTTATTATTATATTTCCTTGTTCATGATAATCGTTTATTATCCATGCTAGAATTGTATTGATAGGAAACTCAGATACATGTGTGGATACATAGACAACACCATGTCCCTAGTAAGCCTCTAGTTAACTAGCTCGTTGATCAATAGATGGTTACGGTTTCCTGACCATGGACATTGGATGTCGTTGATAACGGGATCACATCATTAGGAGAATGATGTGATGGACAAGACCCAATCCTAAGCCTAGCGCAAAGATCGTGTAGTTCGTATGCTAAAGCTTTTCTAGATGTCAAGTATCATTTCCTTAGACCATGAGATTGTGCAACTCCCGGATACGTAGGAATGCTTTGGGTGTGCCAAACATCACAACGTAACTGGGTGGCCATAAAGGTGCACTACGGGTATCTCCGAAAGTGTCTGTTTGGTTGGCACGAATCGAGACTGGGATTTGTCACTCCGTGTGACGGAGAGGTATCTCTGGGCCCACTCGGTAGGACATCATCATAATGTGCACAATGTGACCAAGGAGTTGATCACGGGATGATGTGTTACGAAACGAGTAAAGAGACTTGCCGGTAACGAGATTGAACAAGGTATCGGATACCGACGATCGAATCTCGGGCAAGTACAATACCGCTGGACAAAGGGAGTTGAATACGGGATTGATTGAATCCTCGACATCATGGTTCATCCGATGAGATCATCGTCGAACATGTGGGAGCCAACATGGGTATCCAGATCCCGCTGTTGGTTATTGACCGGAGAGTCATCTCGGTCATGTCTGCATGTCTCCCGAACCCGTAGGGTCTACACACGTAAGGTTCGGTGACGCTAGGGTTGTAGAGATATTAGTATGCGGTAACCCGAAAGTTGTTCAGAGTCCCGGATGAGATCCCGGACGTCACGAGGAGTTCCAGAATGGTCCGGAGGTAAAGATTTATATATAGGAAGTCCTATTTTGGCCACCGGAAAATGTTCGGGATTTTTCGGTATTGTACCGGGAAGGTTCTAGAAGGTTCCGGAGTGGGGCCCACCTGCATGGGGGGACCCACATGAACGTGGGTAGTGGGGGAAAGGCCCCACACCCCTGGTCAAGGTGCACCAAGATCCCCCCTTAGAAGGAATAAGATCATATCCCGAAGGGATAAGATCAAGATCCCTAAAAAGGGGGGATAACAATCGGTGCGGAAGGGAAATGATGGGATTTCTTTCCCCCACCTTTGCCAACGCCCCAATGGACTTGGAGGGCAAGAAACCAGCCCCCTCCACCCCTATATATAGTGGGAAGGCGCATGGGAGCCGCTACCCTAGCCCCTGGCGCCTCCCTCTCCCCTCGTAACACCTCTCCCTCTCGATGAGCTTGGCGAAGCCCTGCCGAGATCCCCGCTGCTTCCACCACCACGCTGTCGTGCTGCTGGATCTCCATCAACCTCTCCTTCCCCCTTGCTGGATCAAGAAGGAGGAGACGTCTTCCCCAACCGTACGTGTGTTGAACGCGGAGGTGCCGTCCGTTCGGCGCTCGGTCATCGGTGATTTGGATCACGACGAGTACGACTCCATCAACCCCGTTCTCTTGAATGCTTCCGCTCGCGATCTACAAGGGTATGTAGATGCACTCCTCTCTCTCGTTGCTAGATGACTCCATAGATTGATCTTGGTGATGCGTAGAAAATTTTAAAATTCTGCTACGTTCCCCAACATTGCCTTTCTGGCAGCCGCATCACTTTTCCTGGCTTGCTCCTTGGCTCGGGCAAGTTCCACCCGAAGATTCTCCATGGCAGCAGCACCATCTGCATCAAGCGCACACATTGTAAGATACTGACATAAAGCTCCTCTTACCAGGTGCTGTCGAAGGAATTACATACCTTGTGCCTCGTCAAGCCGCTTGTTGACAAGCGCGATGTCGGCATCTGCCACGTCATGTTGCCGCTTTAGCTCGGCAAATCCATCAGTCCGGCTGGCCACCGGACACTTCGCCACCTACGTATGAAGGCGGCATATTAGACCTGGGATTATGATCCTCTGCGCCGCGTCACTTTTGACAACACACAGAGTCTCAGGGGCTACTATCTACACAGGGCGCATCTTATTTATGCGCAACTGTCCAAAAAGGGTACATTATTTCGCGTACCTCAAAACCTGTCAGTAAACTCCTGACGGCCTCGTGAAATCCGCTCTCCGTGGGTGAAATCCTCTCAATCACCGTACCCATCAATGCACGGTGCTCCTCTGAGATAGATGCTCGCCCTAGCAGATCCTTCAGCTCCTCCGACCGCGCACCAGACGGTGTCGGACTCGTCCAATGGCCCTTTTCGAAGGCCGGACGCGGAGGGCTTTGGGGGGCCATATGACTACCTTCCGGCCCTGCCGGATTCGGAGAAACCCTCCGCGACGATACCTCAGGGTCGCCCGCCTCGCAAGGAGGTACGGCAGGGGGAGGCGTTCCGCTCTCCATCATTTCCGGAAGAAGATCCCCCGAAGACGAGCTCTGCTGAGAAGGGCTAAGGTCCGAGCTACAAGGTAAATTTTCGATTACTTTTCTCAGATATAAAGCAAGGATTTCTCTCATCTCTTAAAAAGAAAAACTCCTCTCTACTTACGGCTCGGTGGAGGGTTGATCCCCTTGAGGGCATAATTCGGCCGAAGCATCCCCCAGCACAGGACCCTCTAGCGAAGATTTCTTCCCCCGCTTTGAGGCCATGGTCTCCGGGTCTTCAGAGGCGGTCCTCTTCTTCCCCTGAGGAGAGGAATTTTCGATTCCTCCCTTCCAAACAGCCTCCTTCGAGGAGGCCGTAGCTTCCTTGTCCCCTCCCTTGCTTTCCTCCGAAGGCATAACCTCGAACATCCTGACTAGCATGGGACCTGGCGTGGTCTCAGGGAGGGGGGCCGGACACCTGATTAGCTTTTCTTTCGCTATCCACTCCTGTTTAAAGGACAGCTCTTTTAAGGGCAATTTTATGATAAATGCGCGGATTGTGAGTCCGGGCACGGGGCTACTTACTTGAGTATTCGGGCGGTTGCAGCTCAGACCTGCGTCCTCGGTCAAGTCCGGACACATTGCTTGTGATCCGAAGAACAATTTGTACATCTCCACGGGCGTCGCACCCATAAAATGTTGGAGAGCTCATGGTCCCTCCGGATTGAACTCCCACAGGCGGAGGGGGTGACGTTTGCAGGGCAGAGCTCGGCGAATCAGCATAACCTGTGTCGCCGCGACCAGACTGATATCTCTTTCTAGGAGATCTTGAATGCGGCGCTGCAACAAGGGCACGTCCTTGGACGGCCCCCAGTCCAGTCCTTTATTAACCCATGACGCTAACTGTGGTGGGGGACCCGGGCGAAAGGCAGGTGGCGCCACCCACTTGGGGGCCCTGGGAGCGGTAATATAAAACCACTCTCGTCGTCATAAGTTGGACTCCTCTTGAAAAGAGCCCTCGGGCCATGGAGCAGCAGCATTCTTGCTTATAAAAGCACCTCCGCACTCCGCGTGCCGTCCCTCGATCATCTTCGGCTCTACTTTGAAGGTCTTGAGCCATAGTCTGAAGTGAGGAGTGATACGGAGGAAGGCTTCACACACGACGATGAATGAGGAAATATGGAGAATGGACTCCGGGGCTAAGTCGTGAAATTCCAGCCCATAATAATACATGAGCCCCCTCACGAAGGGATCCATCGGGAAGCCTAGCCCCCGAAGGAAGTGAGACATGAACACCACACTCTCACCAGGCTTGGGAGTGGGAATGACCTGCCCTTGAGCAGGCAGCCTATGCCAGATTTCGCTGGTCAAGAACCTGGCCACTCTCAACTTCAGCATGTCCTCCTCTGTGACGGAGGAGGGCATCCATTGGCCTCGAAGGTCGGAACCGGACATTGTCGAAGGTCCGAAGCGCCTGAAATCTGGAGCCTTGGGTGTTGGAACTCGAGGCAAAGGGCGAACTCGTTTGAGATTGAAAGAAAGGAGTAAGGCCTTGGTCTCTTTATAAGAGATTGAATACCAAGGGCCCTCCCCGTGACCGTTTGGGACTCGCCTTTGATCGAGAAAACATACCAACGGGTACGACTGGGTTACCCACGCCCGTATTGATGAGAATCCCGGAATAAGGGGACACGATCTCTGCTTTAACAAGACGTGCCAAGGAAACCGCCTCACTAAACGCACTGAGGTGGGACAGTAAAACGATTCGAATAAAGACTTGGCCATAGTGTGATGTCACGCTACGAAATACGTCAGCAGATTAGATTTGTGTAAATATTATTCTCTCTATGGCAATATGTGGAAACTTATTTTGCAGAGCCGGACACTACCTTTGTGTTCAAAATCTTCTATGAAGTACTTGGAGGAGGAACCCGCCTTGCAATGCCGAAGACAATCTGCGCGCCAGACTCGTCGTCATTGAAGCCTGGTTCAGGGGCTACTGAGGGAGTCCTGGATTAGGGGGTGTCCGGATAGCCGGACTATACCTTCGGCCGGACTCCTGGACTATGAAGATACAAGATCGAAGACTTCGTCCCGTGTTCGGAAGGGACTTTCCTTGGCGTGGAAGGCAAGCTTGGCGATACGGATATGTAGATCTCCTACCATTGTAACCGACTCTGTGTAACCCTAGCCCTCTCCGGTGTCTATATAAACTGGAGGGTTTTAGTCCATAGGATGAACAACAATCATACCATAGGCTAGCTTCTAGGGTTTAGCCTCTCTGATCTCGTGGTAGATCTACTCTTGTACTACCCATATCATCAATATTAATCAAGCAGGACGTAGGGTTTTACCTCCATCAAGAGGGCCCGGACCTGGGTAAAACATCATGTCCCCTGCCTCCTGTTACCATCTGGCCTACGCACAGTTCGGGACCCCCTACCCGAGATCCGCCGGTTTTGATACCGACAGCCGTTTACTCATGGGCCAGTTTGGACAGCCGAAGACATATACGAGGAAGATTCCACAAGACTTGATGATCAAGACAAGGACTCCTCTCCACCGACGTATTCGACTAGGACTCTTGTTATCCCAGGCCTCTGGTATGTTATATAAGCCGAGGCCAGGCTAGTCAATAGATGATTATGATATTATTCATCATACCCTTAGGTTTTAGACCACAACATATGATCTCAAGGTAGATCAACTCTTGTAATACTCATACCCATCAATATCAATCAAATAGGACGTAGGGTGTTACCTCCATCAAGAGGGCCCGAACCTGGGTAAAACTTCGTGTTCCCTGTCTCCTGTTACCCATCGATCCATGATACACAACTTGGGACCCCTACCTGAGATCTACCGATTTTTACACCGACAATGCTGCTTTCATAGAGAGTTCCACTATGTGATCGGCAAAGGATCAATGGCTCGCCCGCAGATCAACTGTGACGCTGGCATCTTTGTCACCGGCTCGACTGGTCACCATGGCTCGACCGAGGACCGCGCCCCATCTCCGATCATCATGCTCGGATGGGGTCCTTCATCAACATCAACTCCGATCTCTATAAAGATCATGGAGGAATTATCCATGCAGCTCGGGAGCTCAACGTCAACATTGCCTTCAGGCGACCGTGCTGTTTTTCCGAACAGCGAACTTGTATCTACTGCCACCACCTCCTCGAGTATCGCTTTGACGATTCCTTTGGTGGAATTGTGAGTAATTGAGTCTACATCAATCATGCAAATTTCGTCGAGTTCCGATGGAGGAATCTCTGGCAATCTACGATATACCGGAGCCCTGTCAAATCTGGACGGGAATCTGGACGAGTTTAGGGCGTGGTCTCCAGCACCTAGCTCGGACATCCTTTGGAAGATCCAATTGTTGATCGGCTGTGGAATTCCTGTATCTACCACCCCTCAAAATTTCAGCTCAATCCGACCGTCCAAACTCCGGGAACCTTCCGATTAGTGCATCACTTTTTGGATCTGTCTTCTGCGCGAGTATGAATCCGACCAGAATTCATGTTTCTTTATGAACGTGATATTGGACAACCTTTTTAAAGGAATTTTCTTCTAGGGTATTGTGCATTGTTTTTAGCACGTGCCCATAAAATTTTAAGCCTTCTCTGAGGCACTCTTCACCATCATGCTGGTGTCAAACTAGTCCGGTAGCATTGCTCCACGTCAGCCGACATGCGCTAGACAGATCACCACTTCATCGAGCCAAGCCTAACCTTATCGGATCATCAGCTCGGCAAGCCGAACAAGAGTTCGGCATCACGAAGGATAAATCATCACCAACACCATCGCCCCACAGATTGCACGGGTCAGGCGCACCGACATCGCCGCTCGGTCACATCATCAATCCAGCATTGACTGCGTCACAAGTTATGGCCAGCGTCGGTATTGCCGCACTGTTGCTTTTTCAAGCTGATGTCCATCACGTCGAACTACTTCAACACCTCGGCTAACATGGCAGCTACAACATCTCCTTACTGAGCTGCTCTGTCATCTCGGCTAGACCGGGGACTTTGCTATTTCTTCATCAACATACTCCGATGACTTCGGCGTCACCAGCCGACCAGCTTCTTCGTCACGTTATCTGGACCGGGGGCTTTGCCTCGGCGAGCCCACCTTTGCCAACACCGCCATGCTATCGCTTTATCGCCCATCAGGCAATGGGTGTGCGAATCAAGTCCCAATTTTGGAAGTAACCTTTCTTCAGATTGCTACAATAGATAAACCAGGTGCTATTAATCCTAGTACTTTTTCTTGCTTGGGTTTATTTTTCCCAAGGAATTATTACTCTGGTTTGTCTCATCATCTGTACACAGGTCTATCAAATGGTGGCCGCATTAACAACGGTTGCGTGGTGGTTCGGTCAGTTTCCGTATACAGTTCGGTGAATCCCGCATCCGAAACTCAGACCGGCCTGCGAATTCAGGCTTGGCCACGCCTTCACCGCGTCACGCCGACGCCCTACATCGACATGACTTCGGCGCCAGGCCACATCTCTTTCAATAAATTATTTTTGTGACAAGCAATTATCCTTTTTGGACCGCACTATTTTATGTGTGTAGGTGATCGACTTCGACTGCGTCACACGGTCACTTTGGCAAGCCGGCGTCGTTGTCCCAATCGGCATAAATCGGCTCGCGTGATCACCTTGTTGGCCGAATCACCATACCGACATGTTCCGTTGCCTCGGGGACTTCGGCATCACTGAGAGAGCTCTACCTCATCGAGTGTTCGGCACACGGGCCATATTTCTTTTATTATTCACTTTGCTTAAATTATTAATTATGCAGAGATTTTTTGATTATTATCATTATTATTATCTCCGGATTGCACTATTTTTTGTGCATAGGTAAATGATTTCGGTCGGGCAATGCTATTACCTTGGTGCACCAATGTGCTGATGTGGGGGTTCTGTCATCACCTCGCCGACCTACCGCATTACCTCGGCTGGACCGGGGGCTTCATCATCATTTCATTAACACACACAGACCTGAAACTATCACAGACTCCAGGATAGTGTTCTTAATTTTCCCTGATGTACTCCCAGTCCACCCATCTCATATCACAGGCTATAGGCTTCTTGTCAAGCAACACTGTCTCATAGAAGTCATGTTGTTCCTTAGTGTGAAACATGTAGTCCACAGCAGTTCTTCTCCTGATAGCATATGGATCAGACTCTCTCCATAGTCTCAATCCTGCATCCTTCCTGATTTTCATGTCCTCAGCTACTGGATGAGCATCATTGTGATCTGGAATTTTGGGCTTCAACTTCCTCAAGACATGTGACTCATCATCTTCTTCTATAGCAGCTTCAGGCACTGGGGCCTTGTTCTTCTCTGCAGCTGGAATATTCCTTATACTCCTCTTGGGTGCAGTTTTGGATTTTGGAGCAGCTACCTTGGGAGCTTCTTTGGGCTTAGATGGAGCAGCCCCTAATCTTATAGCATCTCCCATAAGCTTTTGAGCTTTAGGTGCTGGTGCAGCAACCTCTTCCTCTTCATCTTCCATCATTGAGGGCTTCCTAATTACTCTGGCCATGGTCTTCTTGACCCTTTATTTCCTTTTCTTCTCTGCCACAACCTGTTCTTTGGGTGCAGATCCCAAAGTTTCTTGAGTGGATGTTCTGGCCTTTGACATAGGAACTCTCTTGGCAGGAACCTTTGTCTTCATTCCTGGCTTAGTGGCAGCAGCTGTGCCATATTCCTTTTTCAAAACTTTCCTATTTGAGGTGGCCTCTTCCTCAACAGCCACATAGTCCTCATCCTCAGAATCTGAGGTTCTCTTCTTTCTGACCTTGGTGGCTGCCTTAGGCAAGTTGTTGGGTGTACTCCTGCTTCCATCATCATAGCTGCTAGAGGGACTAGTGCCCTCACTTATGTGAACTTGCTCCTCAGACTTGTTCTGACTGTCACTTTGATCTGACATGATGCAAACACTGACAGCAGACCCTATGAATAGATATAGATGAGATAGATTGGATGAGCATCACAAAGTGCAGAGGTTTTTGCAAAAGAAGGAGTCAAAAACATAGTTTTAGTTTTCCACAGAAAGCATTTCAGATCTATCGATTTGAAAACTCAGTGATACCGAAGCAGCTTTTGGAACCTAAACTAGTGAACTCGGTCGGACCGAGTCACAGTTCGGCGGCACCGAGACTGCTAGGGTTTCACAAAGAATTGAACTCGGTCACACCGATTTGCAATTCTCGGTCAGACCGAGAATCACATGTGCAATGGCCTTAGCCAAATCGGTGGAACCGATTTCAACAACTCGGTTGGTCCAAGATGATTTTGGCAGAAACCTAACCCTAAATTTTCAATCCACAACTAAACTACGGAGTGATTTCGCTGGATAGAGTGATCTCAATCATGGCAAGACAAATGGCAAAACAACGTGCTAGGAATCGGAGTGAGATTAGCACAAGGATCAGGTCCATACCCTAAGTGTGGTGATGGACCTGCTACGGCGGCAATGGCGGAGACGATTTCCGTTGACGACGGCAGAGACCAGCGGCGGGAGGCAGCTAGCGATGAGGGGGACAATCCGAAGACCCAGGGAGGCTGAGCAGGCTGAGCGCGGGCAAAGGGGTTCGGAAAATTTTCCAAATTTTGGCTCAGGGATATATAGCCTGACCCTGTCGGTGTGACCGAGCTCGGTGGAACCGAGATGCATAACTGCAGGCAATTACTGCAACTCGGTGTGACCGAAAAGTTCAAATCGGTTGCACCGAGATTGAAAACCTAGATCGACTTAGTGATCTCGGTATGTCCGAAATGGATGAATCGGTCAGACCGAAACGCATAAAGAAGTTTTGGAAGTTTAAGTCTATGACGAATCGGGGACTCCAAGTGCTCCTCACGCAGAGTGGTTCGAATCTGACTTGATCAAACTTTGTGATGTAGCATGAATAGAGTTTGAGACGAGAAAAGCATAGATAGCTAGAGAAGGTTCTTAGGCATTCTTGTCCATCCACTTGGCAAAAGAAAAAGGAACCAAACAATCAAAACAACAAGTGGATGTCCTCGAATGAGTAAATTATGCAACCAACATGCTCACACAATAAAATGGCAAATGAAATATGTGGAAAATTATGCACAACCAATTCTAGCATCTATCAAGCAATTGGCGATGACTAGGTCATCTATATATGAGTATATTGACTTAGGAGTCAAATGAGAACATTTGATCATAGGTCATACTCATCGTTTAAGCACAAGTGGGGTTACCACTTTTACATAAAGCGTTGTTGTGTTCACACCATTAGAGTTGCTTTAGCTCAATTCTTAGAGTAAAGCCCCCCCTAGATGTGAGATCCCCCCTAAGAGGGATGAACTAACCTTGGGTTTTGTCGATGATGACGTCATGTAGGTGTTGAAGATGTGGATGCTCAATGTTGATGTAGATCATTTGGAGCAATCCTTTGGAGTGAGTTGCAATTTCAATACCAACACAGGTTAGTCCCACAAGGAACAAGCAAGGATATCCATAGACATAGAGTGATGCACACACAAGATGATGTCTATGAAAGCATTAGGTTACCTTGTCCCTTGTCTTACCAACAAGAGGGTTTGTGACTCCTTAAACTAGTGCAAGATGTGTAAGTTTATTGCACTTGTTCTTGCCAAAATGATAAGAGTGAAGTATGTTGGCGGAGTCACCCTCAGGAATTCTCTAGTTCTTCTTCTTCGGGATCCACATCATCATCCTTGGAGTTGTAGTCGTACTTGATGAAGTAGAACTTGATGTAGTCTTGGGAACCCACTTGACCAAGGCCTTAGGAGCTTCTTCAAATTCATTAATCTCCTCTTAAAGCTTATCCTTGCCTTTTTGCTTGTGGTCTTGTGGTGGAAGATCATCTTGAGCTTGTGTCCCTTTGAAGGAAGTAGGATCATACTTCTTTTGTTGAGGAAAAAACTTCGTCTTGGGGTATTGATCTTCTTCCCACTCAACTCCATTGGCATTGAACTTTCATTCAAAACCAACACCTTGGTTCTTTAGGTGTCTTCCTTGCTTGCGTACAATTTCCTTGAATTTCTTACTCCCGGCGAGGCTCTTGTAAACACCTTTCTCTATAATTCCCTTCAATAAGCTATTTTCTTGCTCAAGTGTAACTTGGCTAAGAGAATCATTAGTGGAATCAAGAGAACTACAAGAAGCAACAACATTGGATTTAGCATGATTATTGTTACTACTAGAGGAAGAATCTTTCTTGTTCTTGTTACTAGACTTGACTTGAGGCATGTAAGTGGATAAGAGTAAACGCTTGGCAATGTAAGAAGAACTTTCCTTGCGAAGATCATCATTGATTGCCTTTAAGAACTCATGCTCTTGCTCAAGGTTGAGCTATTCAAAACGTAATTTCTCATGAGTCCTTAAAAGTTCTCGATGATCTCCTAAGATAGTTTCATGAGCTAACTTAAGAGTGTTTAGTTCTTTAGTTAGAAACTCAATCTTCTCCTTATCATTGTCATTCGTTATCTTGATTAGCATGATTAATTGACGTTTCATCATAGTATTCATCACTAGAGTTGTCAACAAGTAAATCATCATCACCTAACAAGTCATTTTCATCACTATTGAAATCAACATACTCGGGGTGTGATACCTCTGGGCCTTTAGCCATGAAGCATCTTCCAAGTCCTTCATTTGGTGAATCAAATATGTCGTAGGAGTTGGTTGACACAAGTGCTAGACCGGCAACACCTTCATCTTGAGTATATTCGGAGTCGAAGTGATAGATTCTCTCGAAGTGATTGTCGGAGTCGGAGCCGGATACTCATTCACCAACATGAGCTTGATGTCTTCGTTTTGTGTAGCTCCTTGATGACTTGTCCTTCCTTTCCGAATCCTTGCTTCTCTGGGATGTTCTTCGTTCATAACGATCATCTCTACTCCTTCTCTCTCTCTTGATGGTGATCCTTCTCTTCTACTTCTTCTTTTTGGAGAATCTTCTCTTCTCTTGTAGGGTGTCGTACACTCATTGGAATAGTGTCCGGGTCTTCCACAATTGTAGCAATTTCGCTCTCGACTAGAAGATCTTTTGTCATTGCAGAACCTTGACTTGGAACTTCTCTCTTTGCTTCTACTCTTGTAGAACCTGTTGAAGTTCTTCACCATTAGGCTCAATTCCTCATTGAAGGTTTTTTTCTCACTTGATGATGTGGGAGCTTCACTTGAGGCTTTGTAAGCACCACTTGGCTTGTTATGGAGCTCCTCCTTATCCTTGAGTGACATCTCATGAGCAACAATTCTTCCAATGACTTCCGTTGGCTTGAGATCTTTGTAATTGGGCATCATTTGGATCAATGTGCATACGGTATCATATTTTCCATCCAAAGCTCTTAGGATCTTCTTGATGATGAATTTGTCGGTCATCTCTTCACTTCCTAAGCCGGCAATCTCATTTGTGATAAGAGCAAGCCTAGAGTACATTTCAGCGACACCTTCACCATCCTTCATTTTGAACATGTCAAGCTGACTTTGAAGCACATCCAACTTGGATTCCTTGACAGAGTCTGTACCTTCATGCATATCAATCAAAGTATCCCAAATTTCCTTTGCATTCTCAAGATGGCTGATTTTGTTGAATTCTTCGGGGCACAACCCGTTGAAGAGGACATCACAAGCTTGAGCATTGTATTGCAGCATCTTCAACTCTTCCGTGGTAGCTTCATGGTTTGGTTCTCTCCCATCAAAGAATTCACCTTGCAAGCCAATACACACAATATCCCATACGGCGGGGTTATGTCCAAGAATATGCATTTTCATCTTATGCTTCCAACTAGCAAAATTAGTACCATCAAAGTAAGGACCTCTACGGTGGTAATTTCCCTCGCTAGACGCCATACTCTCCTAGGTTGTGAAACCAAGGCTATGACTACCAAAAGCTATGGAAATCAAAGCAAATGGAGACCAAAGCTCTGATACCACTTGTAGGATCGAAAGTATATCTAGAAGGGGGGTGATTAGACTACTTGACCAAATAAAACTTATCATTTTCCCAATTTTAGTTCTTGGCAGATTTTAGCAACTTTGGACAAGTCAAGCAATCTTAACACAATTCAAGCAAGCAAGCAAAGAGTATATGAGCAGCGAAAAGTAAAGCATGCAACTTGCAAGAATGTAAAGGGAAGGGTTTGGAGGATTCAAACACAATAGGAGACACGGATGTTTTTGTCGTGGTTCCGATAGGTGGTGCTATCGTACATCCACGTTGATGGAGACTTCAACCCACGATAACGGCTGCGCGAGTCCATGGAGGGCTTCACCCACGAAGGGTCCACGAAGAAGCAACCTTGTCTATCCCACCATGGCCGTCGCCCACGAAGGACTTGCCTCACTACGGTAGATCTTCACGAAGTAGGCAATCTCCTTGCCCTTACAAACTCCTTGGTTCAACTCCACAATCTTGTCGGAGGCTCCCAAGTGACACCTAGCCAATCTAGGAGACACCACTCTCCAAGAAGTAACAAATGGTGTGTTGATGATGAACTCCTTGCTCTTGTGCTTCAAATGATAGTCTCCCCAACACTCAACTCTCTCTCACATGATATGCATTTGGTGGAAAGAAGATTTGAGTGGAAAGCAACTTGGGAAGGCTAGAGATCAAGATTCATATGGTAAGAATGGAATATCTTGGCCTCAACACAAGTGTAGGTGGTTCTCTCTCAGAAAAGGTAAGTTGGAAGTGTAGGTTCGTTTTGATGGCTCTCTCCACGAAGAAGAGGAGATGGGGGGTATATATAGCCTCCACACAAAATCTAACCGTTACACACAACTTGCCAATCTCGGTGGGACCGAATTGATAAACTCGGTCGGACCGATTCAGCAAATCTAGTGACCGTTAGGATTTTCGGTGGGACCGACATGCAACTCGGTAGGACCGATATGGTTAGGGTTAGGGCATAACATAATCTCGGTGAGACCGATTACACAAACTCGGTGAGACCAATTTTGGTAATAAGCTAACCAGAGAGTTGGTCAGGTAAACTCGGTGGGACCGATTCGCTCATTTCGGTGAGACCGAAATGTTACGAAAGGGAAACAGAGAGTTTACATTGCAATCTCGGTGGGAGCGATCGCTCATCTCGGTGGGACCAAAATGTTACGAAAGGAAACAGAGAGATTACAATCCTATCTCGGTAAGACCGAGATCCCTATCGGTGAGACCGATTTGCCTAGGGTTTGTGGCAGTGGCTATGACATCTGAACTCAGTGGCTCCGGATAGAAAGAATTGGTGGGGCCGAGTTTGACTTTTGGTTTAGGTCATATGTGGATGTGAGAAAGTAGTTGAGGGCTTTGGAGCATATCACTAAGCATTTTGAGCAAGAGCCTCATTAAGCAACACCTCATCCCTCCTTGATAGTATTGGCTTTTCCTATAGACTCAATGTGATCTTGGATCACTAAAATAGAAAATGTAGAGTCTTGAGCTTTGAGCTTGAGCCAATCCTTTTGTCCTTAGCATTTTTGAGGGGTCCACTTTTCTCATCCATGCCATGCCAATCATTGAGCTTTCCTGAAATATTAATCTTGAAATAGCATTAGCTCAATAAGCTATATGTTGTTAGGAATTACCAAAACCACCTAGGGATAGTTGCACTTTCAGGGGCGCGCCCCCTCCCTTGCTCCTTTCCCCTCCTTTCCAATAAAGCCCATTAAGGCCCATATACCTCCCGGGGGGTTCCGATAACCTCCCGGTGCTCCGGTATTATCCCGATCTCACCCGGAACCATTCCGGTATCCAAATATAGTTGTCCAATATATCGATCTTTACGTCTCGAACATTTCGAGACTCCTCTTCATGTCCGTGATCATATCTGGGACTCTGAACTACCTTCGGTACATCAAAAACCATAAACTCATAATATAATTGTCATCGAACTTTAAGCGTGCGGACCCTACGAGTTCGAGAACTATGTAGACATGACCGAGACACGTCTCCGGTCAATAACCAATAGCAGAACCTGGATGCTCATATTGGATCCTACATATTCTACGAAGATCTTTATCGGTCAAACCGCATAACAACGTACGTTGTTCCTTTTGTCATCGGTATGTTACTTGCCCGAGATTCGATCGTCGGTATCTCAATACCTAGTTCCATCTCGTTACCGGCAAGTATCTTTACTCGTTCCGTAACACATCATCCCGCAACTAACTCATTAGTTGCAATGCTTGCAAGGCTTAAGTGGTGTGTATTACCGAGTGGGCCTAGAGATACCTCTCCGGCAATCAGAGTGACAAATCCTAATATTGAAATACGCCAACCCAACAAGTACCTTCGGAGACACCTGTAGAGCACCTTTATAATCACCCAGTTACGTTGTGACGTTTGGTAGCACACATAGTGTTCCTCCGATAAACAGGAGTTGCATAATCTCATAGTCATAGGAACATGTATAAGTCACGAAGAAAGCAATAGCAACAAACTAAAGGATCAAGTGCTAAGCTAACGGAATGGGTCAAGTCAATCACATCATTCTCCTAATGAGGTGATCCCGTTAATCAAATGACAACTCTTTGTCTATGGCTAAGAAACATAACCATCTTTGATTAACGAGCTAGTCAAGTAGAGGCATACTAGTGACGCTTTGTTTGTCTATGTATTCACACATGTATCATGTTTCCGGTTAATACAATTCTAGCATGAATAATAAACATTTATCATGATATAAGGAAATAAATAATAACTTTATTATTGCCTCTAGGGAATATTTCCTTCAGTCTCCCACTTGCACTAGAGTCAATAATCTAGATTACACAGTAATGATTCTAACACCCATGGAGCCTTGGTGCTGATCATGTTTTGCTCGTGGAAGAGGCTTAGTCAACGGGTCTGCAACATTCAGATCAGTATGTATCCTGCAAATCTCTATGTCTCCCACCTGGACTTGATCCTGGATGGAGTTGAAGCGTCTCTTGATGTGCTTGGTTCTCTTGTGAAATCTGAATTCCTTTGCTAAAGCAATTGCACCAGTATTGTCACAAAAGATTTTCATTGGACCCGATGCACTAGGTATGACACCTAGATTGGATATGAACTCCTTCATCCAGACTCCTTCATTTGCTGCTTCCGAAGCAGCTATGTACTCCGCTTCACATGTAGATCCCGCTACGACGCTTTGTTTAGAACAGCACCAACTGACAGCTCCACCGTTTAATAAAAATACGTATCCGGTTTGCGATTTAGAATCATCTGGATCAGTGTCAAAGCTTGCATCAATGTAACCATTTATGACGAGCTCTTTGTCACCTCCATAAATGAGAAACATATCCTTCATCCTTTTCAGGTATTTCAGGATGTTCTTGACCGCTGTCCAGTGATCCACTCCTGGATTACTTTGGTACCTCCCTGCTAAACTAATAGCAAGGCACACATCAGGTCTGGTACACATCATTGCATACATGATAGAGCCTATGGCTAAAGCATAGGGAACATCTTTCATTTTCTCTCTATCTTCTGCAGTGGTCGGGCATTGAGTCTTACTCAACTTCACACCTTGTAACACAGGCAAGAACCCTTTCTTTGCTTGATACATTTTGAACTTCTTCAAAACTTTTTCAATGTATGTGCTTTGTGAAAGTCCAGTTAAGCATCTCGATCTATCTCTATAGATCTTGATGCCTAATATATAAGCAGCTTCACCGAGGTCTTTCATTAAAAACTCTTATTCAAATATCCTTTTATGCTATCCAGAAATTCTATATCATTTCCAATCAACAATATGTCATCCACATATAATATCAGAAATTCTACAGAGCTCCCACTCACTTTCTTGTAAATATAGGCTTCTCCAAAAGTCTGTATAAAACCATATGCTTTGATCACACTATCAAAACGTTTATTCCAACTCCGAGAGGCTTGCACCAGTCCATAAATGGATTGCTGGAGCTTGCACACTTTGTTAGCTCCCTTTGGATCGACAAAACCTTCCGGTTGCATCATATACAACTCTTCTTCCAGAAATCCATTTAGGAATGCAGTTTTGACATCCATTTGCCAAATTTCATAATCATAAAATGCAGCAATTGCTAACATGATTCGGACAAACTTAAGCATGGCTATGGGTGAGAAAGTCTCATCGTAGTAAATCCCTTGAACTTGTCAAAAACCTTTTGCAACAAGTCGAGCTTTATAGACAGTAACATTACCGTCAGTGTTAGTCTTCTTCTTGAAGATCCATTTATTTTCAATGGCTTGCCGATCATCGGGCAAGTCAACCAAAGTCCACACTTTGTTCTCATACATGGATCCCATCTCAGATTTCATGGCCTCAAGCCATTTTGCGGAATCTGGGCTCACCATCGCTTCTTCATAGTTCGTAGGTTAGTCATGGTCTAGTAACATAACCTCCAGAACACGATTGTCGTACCACTCTGGTGCGGATCTTACTTTGTTTGACCTACGAGGTTCAGTAACAACTTGATCTAAAGTTTCATGATCATCATCATTAACTTCCTCACTAATTGGTGTAGGTGTAACAGGAACCGGTTTCTGTGATGAAATACTTTCCAATAAGGGAGCAGGTACGGTTAATGTCGTGGTTTTGTCACGGCAGATGTCCTAGAGAAAGGACTTAGTCGTGGAGCCATCGCTACAGGTTAGCTTGAAGGGGTTAAAGCGGACACAAGGACGCAAGAGAGTTTATACTAGTTCGACCCCTTCAATGAAGGTAAAAGCCTACTTCTAGTTGTGATGGAATTGATGGGTGTTTCGATGACTAGGGAGCGAATAAGCTTCGCCTATGTCTCGAGTCGTTGTCTGTCCTCCCTGAACCGCCGCCGGGTCATTCCCTTATATACATGGGTGACGCCTGCCGGTTCAGAGAGTCCCAACACCGGTTCATACTCGTATCCGGGTTGGTCTCTCCTTGTTCCTAACTCATATTACAAGTATGTGCACAAAGCTGATGTACGGCTACAGGTTGTAAACCGACTACGGGCCCTGGGCCTTTATCTGCCTCTTTGGGCTTTAACACCTTTGAACTACTGATGGAGTTAATCCGGCCCAGGTAGGCCGGTTTATGCCCAGTAGTAATATCCCCAACATTAGGCCCTAGATTGATTTGAACAGGTTCATGTCAATCCTTAGCAAAAATCTTCATCTTCAACATCTTCTTGTAGTTGTTGAACCGCCGTGACGTCATCTTCTCTGTTTGCTGTAAACCGGCGTGACATCATCTGTCATAAAGAAAACATCCATGATATCTTCTTGTTTAATAGATTCGCAATGACCGAGGTGACCGCCCTACTTCCAAAATTTGCGGTCCCTTGATTCCCGCGCCTGACACATGTCCTTTGCCTTATAAATAGGCCCGAAGGGTCATTTCTTTTCTTCCCTTCGTGCCCTTCCTCTTCGTCTTCCTCGCGTCGCCAGTCTTAGAGCTCCGCCGCCGCCGTCATCTTCTGCATCATCCTCGGCCTCTACATCAACTTGAACGCGCCAGAAACCACGGCGACCTTCCGCATTTTCCTCAGCTCTGGTAGGTCTTCTGTTCTTCTCAATATAGATCTGATTTGGGGCTTCGTGTTCTTGCGGTGTTCATCACTTGTTCATACTCATGTATTAGCTCCTGGATGCACATGTAAACCCTTGCTTTGTGTAGCGGTAACTTTCAGTATCCGCCGCTAGTTTCCTACCCAAAACCATAGATCTCACATATACTTCTGCTCATTGATTCAATATTGTTCTGCTTTTATCTTCGACTATTTTTCTTATTTTCTGAACTTGCTTCAGATCCAATGCCGTAATAAGATCTTGTGAAACCTATTTCTACATACTTAACCATCCGCAATCTCAATTGCTTCAATGTTTAGGTCAGGCGGTTTAACCTTATAGAAAATTTTCCAAACCGGTATATGCCATTAGTCTCCTTGTTGAACCGCCAGATGTAGGTTGCTTCATGAAACTCCGGTTTAGATAGGGCTGTTTCCGGTTTAACATTGTACATACCAGTGCATTTTAATCAACGCATTTTTGAACCAGGATCTTTTACCTTGTAGATTCCGTCATGGCCAAGCAAGTGTATGAGTGCAATTGGGTTCCTTCTCGCGTCACAGAGGATGAACTGGACGATTTAGTCCTGATTGGTGCTTTAGGCAGTAAGGATACAATCCATTGGAGGGCTCCTGGCAAAGAATGCCCTCCCTCACCTCGAGAAAGAGAGGTTGTTGTTTTCGTAGATCACTTAGCCCGGGGCTTTAAACTGCCCGGTTCTAAATTTTATCGGGATGTCTTAGCTGATTTCCAGCTCCATCCACAAGATACTGGCCCCAACTCTGTTACAAATATGTGTCACTTCCAAGTTCTCTGTGAAGCGTTCTTTCAAGAGGAGCCCACAATGGAACTGTTCAGAGACCTATTCCATCTAAACCGTCGTACTGAATTTACTGACGGCTCCAATACGGAGTTGGGTGGTGTGGCGATTCAGAAAAGGAAAGAGGTCACATACCCTCACGCAAAACTGCATAGCCACCCCAAAGAATGGAATCAGGCATGGTTCTACTGCAAAGACACCTCCCCTGCTGGTGAGAATCCCTTGCCTGGCTTTCGACCGGAGCGGCTCAGCAACACACACCCTTCTCCACAAAGATTGACTGCACAGGAGAGAAATAAATATGCTCCTCAGCTATCAAAGCTCAGAGCTTTTATGGCCAACAGTTTAACAGGGGTTGATCTTGCTCGCTGTTGGATATCATGGAGCATACTGCCTCTTAGTCTGCGCTCTGGTTTGATGTGCCAGTATACTGATCGTGTTGATGACCCACTGCGACACTCAAGACTCCAGCTCTCTGGTGAAGAAATCACAGAGGCTGTGCGTAAGATACTGAATCAACCGGAACACATCTGCGCCAGAACCGGCCTGCTTCCCTTCTGTGCCACCAACAAACCGCCAGCTGTAAGACTTTGACTTTTCCCTTTACTGAATCTGTTATGGATATGTCTGGTCATTGTTTTTAATATCAGTGTCTGCATAATCAGGGCGATGATCCGTTTTGGAGCAAAAAACTGCCGCAGGAGAAGCCAGAAAAACCAGACAAACCGGAAAGAGCAGCCCGGCAAAAGACTAAAGCTGTGAAGAAGACTGCCCATAGGAAAAGAACCACCACCTCTTCTAATCCGGCTCCTAATGATGAGGTTAATAATCTGGATTTTGAGGTAGAGCTTGACTCACTTGGTTTATTTTTCATGCGTCTTATTGATGATGATATTTGTCAGGATGATGTCGAAGCCAGCCACGCGGATGTTGCCGAGGTAATTATTCTCTCTTCCGATTCAGAAACCTTGCCTTCACAAAAAATCCGTCAGGCAAACCGGAAAGTTAAATTTTCTCATCCTCTTGCTTATTTGGATCCTAAACTTCTTATGAAGACCCAACAACACGAAGCTCGCCGCACCACCCGGCACAGCGGCCAGGTAGTTACCTCCGCCGGTTTACCGAACAGTCGGTTCAGAAATGCCATTCCGAGGTCTCTAATTTGCTTGTCAGTGCTTGTCCTAAAGCGGGCTTCTTTCGTCAACCTCTTACTCCGTCTGACTCCAATTATCAGGTTACTTCCCACTCATCTTCTGGCGAGTCATCGGCTACTCAGCTCCCACCGCTCAAAACGGTGTTTGGGTAAGCTATACTTATTGCAATGTTTGCAGTACATTGCCTTAGAACATATTCTGTATTTGATTTTGTTATCCTTCTCAGGGCCAAACCTAGGCCAAGCAAGAAGGCCCGCCTGGACAAAGCGGCCGAAGAGGATGTCGCTCTTGAAGCGGACAAGACACCCAACGCTGAAGCGGCTATTCCTGAGGATATTCCCAACGATCCACCGCAACAAGATGATGATCTTATTGCAGAAGAGAGACCCACTGACACCTCAGATCCTACCCATCAGCCTACAGGTTCCATCCGAATTGAAAGCTCCACCGGTCCAGCAAAGCCTACTGACAAGCCAACAGCTCCAGTGCAAACCGGTGGTACCAAAGATGATGAGGTTGTTATTACTGGTACTGGCCATACTGAGACAAACAATCCTGTCGCTTTATCCAAACATTCTACCAAGGAAGAACTTGTTGCCTTTGGTAAAGGCAAGCGGAACGCTGATCTGACGACTTACGCTGCTCTGAACGCCCAAGATATCCATTCTGGCTATCTGAACCGGCTGTATACCAGCCGTGACTATGAAGCCGGTCTAGTCAACATGATGAAAGACAAATATGAGGTAATTTCCATATGCTCCTTCTTGCTTGTATGCTTCCATTCCTGACTCTCCTAGCCCCTAAGGGCCGGTTTGGAATATTCTTTCAAACCGGGACTTAAATAATATAAATCTTGTTGCTTTGAAATTTGCTGATGTAGCCCCCAAGGGCCGGTTCAACTTTAGCGTAGTTAAACCGGTACTTTAAGTAATTGAAACTGCCGTATCAGAATATATATGATCAAATAGCCATTAGCCCCCAAGTGCCAAGTTGAATACTTGTATTGATCTTGGGACTTTGTAAATAATCGAAAGATGAAGGGGTAAATCGGGGGCCGCTTTAGATCAAATATGCATTAGCCCCCAAGTACTAAGCGCATAACTTGTTATGTGGTTGGTACTTGAATCCTTCTACCAGTTTGCTGAAGCATATATCTGTATGCATGCGGGTGGAGCTGAAGACGAAAGAGAACCAAGTCATCGATCTTCAAGAAGCCCTGAAAACCCAACAAGCTGAAACCTCCAAAGCAAAAGAGGAATTGGCCAGTGCTTTAAGTGCCATGGAACAACTTAAGGAAAACTTCAAAAAGAAACGAGCGGACTGGGCCACTGAGAAATCCGCTTTGATCAAACGAGCAGAGGATGCTGAGGCTGCACTAAAACCAGTGGCAGATGAACTGACCAGCACAAAGCGGCACGTGCATGCCATGACTGCTGCTATCTTTGGTAAGCCAGTTTTCCTACTGAATTGGCTCTGCCTTCTGACAAAGTCGCCGGCTTATTAACCCTTTATGGTATTTCAGGAACACGCATTGGTCACTTGGGGTCAGATGTACGGAAGAAGCTAAAAGCCGCCTATACATTGGTTGAACAATTGTATACTGGTGCCCAGCGGATCATCTGTACCGCCTCTCATAACAAACCGGCGCCTACTTTGATTCAAGATACTCTGATGAAACTGTCTGCCCGGATTGAAGAGCTAAAGAAATCTATTGCTCGAACCGGCGCAATCAATGCTTTAATCCGGGCAAAAGCATGGGTGCCGGATTTTGATCCTGTTGAAGCGGCTCAGGGCTATCCCAGCTTTAAGGAAGACGGATCAGAATTCGGTGAAGCGGATCTGCGAGCGATAAACCAGGAGGTGCGTCCACTAGCTTGTCAGTTGGCTGAGGAAGAAGACTTGTCTCGTTATCAAGCGCAATATGACAGTCAAAACAAGCGAATAGCTGCGCCAATCCATGAATCGGAAAATCTGATTCCTCCAATCCGTAAGCATATTTACGCTCCCGATATTGACCCGTCCTTGCTGATCCACGATGAAGCTATTTTTCAAGCATTAATGGGAATCGACTGGACAACTGTGGATTTCCAGCCACTGGGTAGGGATACGGAGGCTGAAGCGGCGCAGGACGACCCACAACCATCAGGCCAGGCTGGTGACCAAGCTTGAACCGGACGCCGGTTTAAAACTGCCTCTTCTTCGCGAAAAATAATTATATTATTATGGGCACCATGTTGCCTTGTAATAGGCTAGCGGATACCTTTGATGTTGATATGCCTTCGTGCATAATTTGTTCTTCCTGTGGCAATGAACTTTCCAAAACACTTTCTGTCGTCATTGAGCGTGAAGTTGGCTTGGCCAATCTTGAAGCGGAGTTTTGCAAACCCATACTGTTGGAGGAGATAATAGCTCCTGTATATATATATGACGCTGGTTTACCATGTAAACCGTGCCGGGTTACGATAAATACCGTGTTACTCCATAAGAGGATGTTAACAACGCGGATTAAACCGGTCAAATAGCCTCCGGATTGACGTGAATTGTGTTCCGTCAATTGAAAAAAAAATTGTCGGTTTAAGAAACACAATAAAAAGCAAAAAAAACCCTTCAAAGAAAAGTATGAAGCAAAAGCAACGAAAAAAATGTTTGCCAAAAAAGACTTATTTAAGCTGATCAAATGGCATAACCATGGCCAAACACGACCAAGCTCCCGTTAGGTGTAACTATGGTTCTAGTTAGCCAGGTCCCCAAGTGATTCTTGTGGCATTTTATGCCGACCAAATGGCGTGGTCATGGTTCGGGTTCGACCAAGCCCCCAAGTGATTCTGTGGCCTTAGGCCGATCAAGAGGCATGACTGGTTCAGACATGACCAAGTCCCCAAGTGATCTGGTGGCTTTCGCCTATCAAGAGGCATGGTATTGGTTCGGACATGACCAATCCTCCAAGTGATATAACACGATCCTTTTAGCAAAGCAAACTCAAGGGGTAAACCGGAGGCCGCTTTAGAGCAACTCCGTGTAACCTCACATGATGTAAAAGAACAGATACCCCGCTTTAGCTGAGGTTCCGGTTTATTTTACTTAATCATAATATATACATTGTATGTACATAAGTATAGCCAATGGCCCAGGTATAGTAAGGCCGAAGATGAGCTATATTCCACGGCCTGTTAGTCTCCTCCTCTGATGGACGTGAGTCCTTATGCTCTCGAATATCGATCAGATAGTACGACCCGTTGTGCAGATTCTTGCTGACCACGAAAGGCCCCTCCCAAGGTGGGGATAGCTTATGCATATCAGTCTGATCTTGGATGAGCCGAAGCACCAAATCTCCTTCCTGGAAGGCTCTGGTTCTGACTCGGCGACTGTGGTAACGACGAAGATCCTGCTGGTAAATCGCCGACCGGGCGGCTGCGATGTCATGCTCTTCATCCAACTGGTCCAAAGCATCTTGTCATGCTGTCTCATTGTCCGCTTCAACATAAGCCGTGACACGAGGTGAGTCATGACGGATATCGCTGGGGAGAACCGCCTCTGCTCCATAAACCATGAAGAACGGTGTGTATACTGTTGATCTGTTGGGTGTTGTATTGATGCTCCATAACACAGATGGTAATTCTTCTACCCAACAACCCGGCGTTCTCTGCAAAGGCACCATGAGCCGGGGCTTGATGCCTCTCAAGATCTCTTGATTAGCTCTTTCTGCTTGACCATTGGACTGTGGATGTGCCACTGATGAAACGTCGAGCCAGATGTGCTCCCGTTCGCAGAACTCCTTCATAGCACCTTTGGATAAATTGGTACCATTATCTATGATAATACTGTGCGGAAAGCCAAACCGGAAAATCACCTTTTTGATGAACTGAACCGCCGTGGCCGCATCACACTTGCTAACAGGTTCTGCCTCCACCCACTTTGTAAACTTGTCCACAGCCACCAGGAGGTGGGTCTTCTTATCTTTGGACCTTTTGAAAGGCCCAACCATATCTAGCCCCCAAGTCGCAAACGGCCAAGTAATTGGAATCATCCTCAATTCTTGAGCCGGTACATGAGCATGTCTTGAAAACCTTTGGCAACCATCACATCGTCTGACCAGATCCTTCGCATCAGCATGAGCAGTTAACCAATAGAAACCATGGCGAAACGCTTTAGCCACCAGAGATTTTGAACCGGCGTGGTGACCACAATCTCCTTCGTGGATCTCCCGCAAAATTTCACGGCCTTCTTCAGGAGACACGCAACGTTGAAAAGCTCCTGATGCACTGCAATGATGCAACTCACCATTGATGACAGCCATGGACTTGGATCGCCGGATTATCTGCCGGGCCAGAATCTCATCTTCTGGCAACTCGCCCCGGTTCTTGTACGCCAGATAAGGAAGCGTCCAATCTGGAATAACATGAAGAACTGCCACCAATTGAGCCTCCGGATCAGGAATGGCCAAATCCTCTTCACCAGGGATCTTCACCAACGGGTTGTGCAGCACATCCAGAAAAACATTGGGTGGGACCGGTTTGCACTGAGAGCCCAACCGGCTTAAAGCGTCCGCCGCTTCATTTTTCCGCCGGTCCACGTGGTCCACCTGATAGCCTCTGAAATAACCTGCAACAATATCCACCTCACGACGATATGCTGCCATGAGTGGGTCCTTGGAGTCCCAAGTGCCAGACACTTGCTGAGCCACAAGGTCCGAATCACCGAAGCACTTAACTCGACTTAGATTCATCTCCTTAGCCATCCGAAGACCATGGAGCAAGGCTTCATACTCAGATGCATTGTTAGTACAAGGGAACATTAAACGGAGAACATAACAAAACTTATCAGCTCGTGGGGAAGTTAATACGACTCCAGCCCCTGAGCCTTCCAACTGCCTGGATCCGTCAAAATGGATGGTCCAATACGTATGATCCGGCTTTTCTTCAGGTGCTTGCATTTCCGTCCAATCATTGATGAAATCAACAAGTGCTTGAGACTTAATCGCTGTCCGAGGCACATATTTCAAACCGTACGGCCCCAGCTCTATAGCCCACTTTGCAATCTGGCCAGTTGCTTCCGGTTCTGAATGATATCTCCCAAAGGAGCAGAACTGACCACCGTAATTGGGTGCCCTTGGAAGTATTGCTTAAGCTTCTAGCTTGCCATAAAAACTCCACACATCAGCTTCTGCCAATGCGGATACCTTTGCTTGGACTCAATGAGTACCTCGCTGATATAATAGACCGGACGTTGAACCGGATGCTCCTTACCTGCCTCCTTTCGTTCCACCACAACAGCCACGCTGACCGCATGAGCATTAGCAGCAACATATAGCAGTAACGGCTCCTTGTCAATGGGAGCAGCGAGCACAGGCGGATTGGCCAATTGCCGCTTTAAGTCCTCAAACGCTTCATCAGCAGCAGAACTCCAGACGAACTGATCCGTTTTCTTCAACATCTGATACAAAGGGATCGCCTTCTCACCAAGGCGGCTGATAAACCGGCTTAATGCGGAATCCAGCCTGCCAGGCGTTGAACATCATTGATACACTTCGGTTTAGCCAGGGAGGTGATGGCTGTGATCTTCTCCGGATTAGCCTCAATTCCCCTGTTGGACACCAGAAAACCCAATAACTTGCCCGCCGGTACACCAAAGACACACTTGTCCGGATTAAGCATCATCTTGTACGTCCTTAGGTTATCAAAGGTTTCCTTCAAATCATCAACTAGAGTCTCCTTCTCCCTGGATTTAACCACGATATCATCCACGTAAGCATGTACATTACGGCCAATCTGCTTGTGAAGACAATTTTGTACACACCGTTGATAAGTTGCCTGGGCACTTTTGAGCCCAAAGGGCATAGACACATAGCAGAAGGCTCCAAAGGGAGTTATGAATGCCGTCTTCTCCTGGTCCTTGACTGCCATTTTGATCTGATGATAGCCATAATATGCATCCAAAAAACTTAAACGCTCACAACCCGCTGTAGCATCAATGATTTGATCAATACGGGGGAGGGCAAAAGGATCTGCTGGACAAGCTTTATTAAGATCTGTGTAATCCACACACATACGCCAGGTGCCGTTTTTCTTAAGGACTAGCACCGGATTGGCAAGCCACTCAGGGTGAAAAACTTCAACAATAAAACCAGCTGCTAAGAGCCTGGCTACCTCTTCTCCAATCGCCTTGCGTCTTTCTTCGTTAAACCGGCGGAGGAACTATTTCACCGGTTTGTATTTAGGATCCACATTAAGTGTGTGCTCAGCGAGTTGCCTCGGTACACCTGGCATGTCAGAGGGCTTCCATGCGAAAATGTCCCGATTCTCACGGATGAACTCGATGAGCGCACTTTCCTATTTCGGATCCAAGTTGGCACTAATGCTGAACTGCTTGGACGAATCGCCAAGTACGAAGTCAACAAGCTTAGTTTCTGCTGCCGATTTGAACTTCAGGGCCGGATCATGCTCCGTAGTTGGCTTCTTCAACGGAGTCATGTCCGCCGGATCAACATTGTCTTTATAGTACTTCAACTCCTCGGTGGCACAAACCGACTCTGCATAAGCCGCATCTCCTTCCTCGCATTCCAAAGCGATTTTGTGGCTTCCGTGAACCGTTATTGTCCCCTTGTGACCTGGCATCTTGAGCTGCAAATACACATAATAGGGCCGAGCCATAAACTTGGCGTATGCCGGACGCCCAAACAGGGCATGATATGGACTTTGTATTTTCACCACTTCAAACGTTAATGTCTCCGACCTAGAATCATGATCATCCCCAAAGGCCACTTCAAGAGCTATCTTACCAACGGGATATGCTGATCTGCCAGGCACTACACCGTGGAATACTGTATTGGACGGTTTGAGATTCTTATCTGTAAGTCCCATATGACGGAAGGTCTCATAGTATAGGATGTTAATGCTGCTCCCTCCATCCATGAGCACCTTGGTGAACTTATAACCTCCCACCTGAGGCGCCACCACCAGAGCCAACTGACCCGGATTATCGACCTGGAGTGGGTGATCCTCTCTGCTCCATATGATTGGTTGTTCAGACCAACATAGATAACGGGGTGTGGCCGGTTCAACAGAGTTGACTGCCCGCCTCTGAACCTTCCGGTCTCGCTTGTCCAAGCTAGTGGTAAAGACATGGTACTGCCCATTACTCAACTGCTTTGGGTTGCTTTGGTAACCTGACTGTTGCTGCTGTTGGTTGTAACCACCCTGGTTGTTCTGACTATTTTGACCATTATGTCCACCCGGATTACCATTAAACCCTGAACCGGAACTTCCTCCACCGTAACCCGGCCCGGACCCTGAACCACCGCCAGATCCGTGATCATACCGGAAATTATTAGAATTTTTGAACTCCTGCATAATAAAGCAATCCTTCCAAAGGTGGTTTGCTGGCTCCTCCTTCGTTCCATGTCTTGGACAGGGCTGGCTTAGCAGATAGTTCAGGCGGTTTGGGTTGGGGTTGGGCGCTCCACTACGATTTTTCGGCCTACCCTTGCGCCGCTGGCCATTGTCCTGTACGTTGGTATTAGCCACAAAATCCATGTTGACATCCGCTTTACGCTTGCCTCCTCCGCCATTGCCTACCCAGTGATGCTGCTAACCTTTGGAGCTGCTGTTCTTCTTCCCCTTCCCTGTCTTGTCATCATCAGATTCGGGATCCTTGGTACTATCAGAATCAGCATATTTTACCAAAGCAGCCATGAGGGTCCCCATGTCGGTGCAATGACGCTTCATCCGTCCCAATTTCAACTTCAGGGGCCCAAAGCGGCAGTTGCCTTCTAGGGTTAATACTGTGGTGTCAGCATTGATGCGGTCTGAGGAGTGCAACACTTGTGAAACCCGGCGCACCCAATAAGTCGTTGACTCTCCTTCCTCCTGGACGCATGCAGCTAAGTCCACTATTGACATAGGCTGTTTACAGGTATCCTTGAAATTGTTGATAAACCGGGCTCGTAATTGGGCCCATGAACTGATAGAATTAGCGGGCAAGCTTTTTAACCAAGTACGGGTCGCTCCTTCAAGCATCATGGTGAAGTATTTCGCACACGCCATGTCATCCACATCAAGCATCTCCATGGCCATCTCATAGCTCTCTACCCATGTCTCTGGTGGTTGATCCGCCGTATAATTTGGTACCTTGCGTGGGCCTTTGAAATCCTTGGGCAAGCGCATGTTGCGTAAAGCGGGGACGAGGCAAGGCACCCCCAAAGAACTAGAAGTAACACCAGGTTCGATCGAAATGGTTGGACGAACCGGCGTGAGCTGCCGAGCCTGATGCTGTGCGGCTAACTTGGCCTCCCTACGCGCTCGGGCCCGGTTCACCACTTCCTGAGCGTCATCAGCACCACCCGTCGGGTTGTTGTCCCGGGGTGCCCCACGTCGTTCATTACTCGACACTGCCGGTTCATCCATATGTCTGCTATAGCTCCGGCTTGGACGAGGGGTCGAGTGGATCCGGTCGTGGCTGTACGAGTATGCTTCCTGTTGGGCCAAAGCGGTCCTCAGAAGTTCCTTGACCCGCCGTGTCTCTACTGCCTGTGGCGAGTCACCTTCAATTGGAATGGCCTCCAGCCGTGCAGCAGCGGCAACAAGATTGTCCATTGGGCTGGAGTAGTGACCCGGGGGTGTTAAAGCAGCCTGAGGTACAACGGTGTTTTGATGAGGCAGGTTGATCTGACGAGGCTGAACCGGTGCACCGGTCCCAGGGGCTTCTGCCTGGTTCCCCTCCAGCGGATTGCCGGCTCTTGGCCCTGGAGTGTTGAAAAGGTCTCTGGCCTCGAAAACCGGAGGTAAGCGGGACCGGTGCTTCCTCCTCATGACTTCATGTGATGCGCTCTGGTCTAACATAAGCCTATAGGCCTGTGCGTCTAAAGCAGCCCGCTCTGCGGCCATCCTGGTGTCCTCAGCTGCCAGATCCGCCTTGGCCTGGGTGATCTGTTCCTTTACCTTTGCAATCTCCGTATTGTGAACGTCCTGATCTGGCGGATTAACTTCTGCCATAAGCACAGCCAATGCATCAAATAGCTCTGATAGAACCTGAGCCGGCGGGCGCATAGGGCCTCCTGCCCCAGCGGCCGTTGCTGCTGCTGAACCAGAAATCGTTGCCGCAGCTGTCGAAGAATGAAGCGCTGCTTGTGTTCCGGCCATGAATACTCCAACCCGGTTGGGCAGACCAGAGGGGTCCGGAATACTGTCGCCATCAGAACAGCTCCCAATCCGGCCATCTTGTAGCTGATAAAGAGATTCAGTTTCTCCGGTCAAAGATTCGTCACCGGAACAAATGACAGTCGCCCCGCGAAATCCCGATCCGTCCTCATGACTTCCTCCATGGATGACTCCCACGAAGGCACGCTTCATGGCCGGTTTAACCCGGGCGGATTGCGCACGCTGAGCCGTCTCGACGAGGTCGGTGCAGATGTCCGGCTCAGGGCCCGGTTCACCGATCTTCCCAATGAAAGCGTGAATGCTACCAAAGGGGACCCGGTACCCGTACTCAACTGAGCCGGCCTCGGGGCCCCAGCCTGCATCATCGATGTAGAGCCTGCCGCGACGACTCTTAGTCATTCGTCCTACAGCATAGCCCTCGAGTCCTTCAAGGCGGACCTCCAAGAACCGAAAACCATCGTGCGATAGCCCCACGGTGGGCGCCAACTGTCGTGGTTTTGTCACGGCAGATGTCCTAGAGAAAGGACTTAGTCGTGGAGCCATCGCTACGGGTTAGCTTGAAGGGGTTAAAGCGGACACAAGGACGCAAGAGAGTTTATACTAGTTCGGCCCCTTCAATGAAGGTAAAAGCCTACTTCTAGTTGTGATGGAATTGATGGGTGTTTCGATGACTAGGGAGCGAATAAGCTTCGCCTATGTCTCGAGTCGTTGTCTGTCCTCCCTGAACCGCCGCCGGGTCATTCCCTTATATACATGGGTGACGCCTGCCGGTTCAGAGAGTCCCAACACCGGTTCATACTCGTATTTCGGGTTGGTCTCTCCTTGTTCCTAACTCATATTACAAGTATGTGCACAAAGCTGATGTACGGCTAAAGGTTGTAAACCGACTACGGGCCCTGGGCCTTTATCTGCCTCTTTGGGCTTTAACACCTTTGAACTACTGATGGAGTTAATCCGGCCCAGGTAGGCCGGTTTATGCCCAGTAGTAATATCCCCAACAGTTACCTCATCAAGTTGTACTTTCCTCCCACTCACTTCTTTCGAGAGAAACTCCTTCTCTAGAAAGGATCCATTCTTAGCAACGAATGTCTTGCCCTCGGATCTGTGATATAAGGTGTACCCAACTGTTTCTTTTGGGTATCCTATGAAGACACATTTCTCCGATTTGGGTTTGAGCTTACCAGGTTGAAGCTTTTTCACATAAGCATCGCAGCCCCAAACTTTAAGAAATGACAACTTTGGTTTCTTGCCAAACCATAGTTCATAAGGTGTCGTCTCAACGGATTTTGATGGTGCCCTATTTAACGTGAATGCGGCCGTCTCTAAAGGATAACCCCAAAATGATAGCGGTAAATCAGTAAGAGACATCATCGATCGCACCATATCTAGTAAAGTACGATTACGACGTTCAGACACACCATTACGCTGTGGTGTTTCGGGTGGCGTGAGTTGCGAAACTATTCTGCATTGCTTCAAATGTAGACCAAAGTCGTAACTCAAATATTCTCCTCCACGATCAGATCGTAGAAACTTTATTTTCTTGTTACGATGATTTTCAACTTCACTCTGAAATTCTTTGAACTTTTCAAATGTTTTAGACTTATGTTTCATTAAGTAGATATACCCATATCTGCTTAAATCATCTGTGAAGGTGAGAAAATAACGATACCTGCCGCGAGCCTCAATATTCATTGGACCACATACATCAGTATGTATGATCTCCAACAAATCAGTTGCTCGCTCCATAGTTCCGGAGAACAGCGATTTAGTCATCTTGCCCATGAGGCATGGTTCGCAAGTACCAAGTGATTCATAATCAAGTGATTCCAAAGGTCCATCAGTATGGAGTTTCTTCATGCGCTTTATACCAATATGACCCAAATGGCAGTGCCACAAATAAGTTGCACTATGATTATCAACTCTGCATCTTTTGGCTTCAACATTATGAATATGTGTATCACTACTATCGAGATTCATCAAAAATAGACCACTCTTCAAGGGTGCATGGTCATAAAAGATATTACTCATATAAATAGAACAACCATTATTCTCACATTTAAATGAATAACCGTCTCATATTAAACAAGATCCAGATATAATGTTCATGCTCAACGCTGGCACCAAATAACAATTATTTAGGTCTAAAACTAATCCCGAAGGTAGATGTAGAGGTAGCGTGCCGACGGCGATCACATCAACTTTGGAACCATTTCCCACGCGCATCATCACATCATCCTTAGCCAGTGTTCGCTTAATTCGTAGTCCCTATTTCGAGTTGCAAATATTAGCAACAGAACCAGTATCAAATACCCAGGTGCTATTGCGAGCTCTGGTAAGGTACACATCAATAACATGTATATCACATATACCTTTGTTCACCTTGCCATCCTTCTTATCCGCTAAATACTTGGGGCAGTTCCGCTTCCAGTGACCAGTCTATTTGCAGTAGAAGCACTCAGTCTCAGGCTTAGGTCCAGAATTGGGTTTCTTCTCCTGAGCAGCAACTTGTTTCATGTTCTTCTTGAACTTCCCCTTCTTCTTCCCTTTGCCCTTTTTCCTGAAACTGGCGGTCTTATTGACCATCAACACTTGATGTTCCTTTTTTATTTCTACCTCCACAGCCTTTAGGATTGCGAAGAGCTCGGGAATTGTCTTATTCATCCCTTCCATATTATAATTCATCATGAAGCTCTTGTAGCTTGGTGGTAGTGATTGAAGAACTCTGTCAATGACACTATCAACGGGAAGATTAACTCCCAATTGAGTCAAGTGATTATGATACCCAGACATTTTGAGTATATGCTCACTGACAGAACTATTCTCCTCCATCTTGCAGCTATAGAACTTATTGGAGACTTCATATCTCTCAATCCGGGCATTTGCTTGAAATATTAACTTCAACTCCTGGAACATCTCATATGCTCCATGACGTTTAAAACGTCGTTGAAGTCCCGGTTCTAAGCCGTAAAGCATGGCACACTGAACTATCGAGTAGTCATCAGCTTTGCTCTGCCAGGTGTTCATAACATCTGGTGTTGCTCTTGCAGTGGGTTTGGCACTTAGCGGTGCTTCCAGGACGTAATTCTTCTGTGCAGCAATGAGGATAATCCTCAAGTTACGGACCCAGTCCATGTAATTGCTACCATCATCTTTCAACTTTGCTTTCTCAAGGAACGCATTAAAATTCAACGGAACAACAACACGAGCCATCTATCTACAACAAACATAGACATGCAAAATACTATCAGGTACTAAGACATCCCTCTAATCATCTAAGTGATCACGTGATCCAAATCAACTAAACCATAACCGATCATCACGTGAAATGGAGTAGTTTTCAAAGGTGAACATCACTATGTTGATCATATCTACTATATGGTTCACGCTCGACATTTCGGTCTCAGTGTTCTGAAGCCATATCTGCATATGCTAGGCTCATCAAGTTTAACCTGAGTATTCTGCGTGTGCAAAACTGGCTTGCACCCGTTGTAGATGGACGTAGAGCTTATCACACCCAATCATCACGTGGTGTCTGGGCACGACGAACTTTGGCAACAGTGCATACTCAGGGAGAACACTTTTATCTTGAAATTTAGTGAGAGATCATCTTATAATGCTACTGACAATCAAAGCAAAATAAGATGCATAAAAGATAAACATCACATGCAATCAATATAAGTGATATGATATGGCCATCATCATCTTGTGCTTGTGATCTCCATCTCCGAAGCACCGTCATGATCAACATCGTCACCGGCGCGACACCTTAATCTCCATCGTAGCATCATTGTCGTCTCGCCAACTATTGCTTCTACGACTATCGCTACCGTTTAGTGATAAAGTAAAGCAATTACAGGGCGATTCCATTGCATACAATAAAGCGACAACCATATGGCTCCTGCCAGTTGCCGATAACTCAGTTACAAAACATGATCATCTCATACAATAAAATATAGCATCATGTCTTGACCATATCACATCACAACATGCCCTGCAAAAACAAGTTAGACGTCCTCTACTTTGTTGTTGCAAGTTTTGCGTGGCTGCTAGGGGCTGAGCAAGAACCGTTCTTACCTACGCATCAAAACCACAATGATAGTTTGTCAAGTTAGTGTTGTTTTAACCTTCTCAAGGACCGGGCGTAGCCACACTCGGTTCAACTAAAGTTGGAGAAACTGACACCCGCCAGCCACCTGTGTGCAAAGCACGTCGGTAGAACCAGTCTCGCGTAAGCGTACGCGTAATGTCGGTCCGGGCCGCTTCATCCAACAATACCGCCGAACCAAAGTATGACATGCTGGTAAGCAGTATGACTTGTATCACCCACAACTCACTTGTGTTCCACTCGTGCATATAACATCAACGCATATAACCAGGCTCGGATGCCACTGTTGGGGAACGTAGTAATTTCAAAAAAAATTCCTACGCACACGCAAGATCATGGTGATGCATAGCAACGAGAGGGGAGAGTGTGTCGACGTACCCTCGTAGACCGAAAGCGGAAGCGTTAGCACAACGCGGTTTATGCAGTCGTACGTCTTCACGATCCGACCGATCAAGTACCAAACGCACGGCACCTCCGAGTTCTGCACACGTTCAACTCGATGACGTCCCTCGAACTCCGATCCAGCAGAGCTTTGAGGGAGAGTTTCGTCAGCACGACGGCGTGGTGACGATGTTGATGTTCTACTATCGCAGGGCTTCGCCTAAGCACCGCTACAATATTATCGAGGTAGAGACTATGGTGGAGAGGGGCACCGCACACGGCTAAAAGATCCAAGAGATCAATTGTTGTCTATGGGGTGCCCCTCTCCTCCGTATATAAAGGAGGGGAGGAGAGGGCTGGCCAAGAGGAGGAGGCGTGCCCAAGGGGGGAGTCCTACTCCCACCGGGAGTAGGACTCCTCCTTTTCCTATTTGGAGAGGGAGAGGGAAGGAAGAGGAAGGAGGGAGGAAGGAGGGAGGAAGGAAAGGGGGGCCCGGCCCCCTCCCAATTCGGATAGGGCTTGGGGGGCGCACCCCCTCCCTTGCTCCTTTCCCCTCCTTTCCACTAAAGCCCATTAAGGCCCATATACCTCCCGGGGGTTCTGATAACCTCCCGGTGCTCCGGTATTATCCCGATCTCACCTGGAACCATCCCGGTATCCAAATATAGTCGTCCTCGATCTTTACGTCTCGAACATTTCGAGACTCCTCGTCATGTCCGTGATCATATCCGGGACTCCGAACTACCTTCGGTACATCAAAAACCATAAACTCATAATATAACCGTCATCGAACTTTAAGCGTGTGGACCCTAAAGGTTCAAGAACTATGTAGACATGACCGAGACACGTCTCCGGTCAATAACCAATAGCGGAACCTGGATGCTCATATTGGTTCCTACATATTCTACGAAGATCTTTATCGGTCAAACTGCATAACAAAATACGTTGTTCCTTTTTTCATCGGTATGTTACTTGCTCGAGATTCGATCGTCGGTATCTCAATACCTAGTTTAATCTCGTTACCGGCAAGTCTCTTTACTCGTTCCGTAACACATCATCCCACAACTAACTCATCAGTTGCAATGCTTGCAAGGCTTAAGTGATGTGTATAACCGAGTAGGCCCAGAGATACCTCTCCAACAATCGGAGTGACAAATCCTAATCTCGAAATACGCCAACCCAACAAGTACCTTCGGAGACACCTGTAGAGCACCTTTATAATCACACAGTTACGTTGTGACGTGTGGTAGCACACAAAGTGTTGTTGGGGAACGTAGCAGAATTTTAAAATTTTCTACGCATCACTAAGATCAATCTATGGAGCCATCTAGCAACGAAGGAGAGGGGAGTGCATCTACATACCCTTGTAGATCACGAGTGGAAGCGTTCAAGAGAACGGGGATGATGGAGTCGTACTCGCCGTGATCCAAATCACCGATGACCAAGTGCCAAACGGACGGCACCTCCGCGTTCAAAACACGTACGGAGCGGATGACGTCTCCTCCTTCTTGATCCAGCAAGGGGGAAGGAGAGGTTGATGAAGATCCAGCAGCACGGCGGCATGGTAGTGGATGCAGCAGTGATCGCAGCAGGGCTTCGCCGAGCTTCTGCGAGAGGGAGAGGTGTAGCAGGGGAGAGGGAGGCGCCAAGACTTGAGGTGCGGCTGCCCTCCCTCCCCTCCCCCCCTTTATATAGGCCCCCTGGGGGGGCACCGGCCCTAGGAGATGGGATCTCCTTGGGGGGCGGCCAAGGGGGAGGCTTGCCCCCCAAGGCAAGTGGAGGCGCCCCCCACCCTAGGGTTTCCAACCCTAGGCGCAGGGGGCCCAAGGGGGGGGGCGCACCAGTCCACTAGGGGCTGGTTCCCTCCCCACTTCAGCCCACGGGGCCCTCTGGGATGGGTGGCCCCACACGGTGGACCCCCGGGACACATCCGGTGGTCCCGGTACAATACCGGTGACTCCGAATCCTTCCCGATGGCCGAAACTGCACTTCCTATATATAATTCTTCACCTCCGGACCATTCCGGAACTCCTCGTGACGCCCGGGATCTCATTCGGGACTCCGAACAACTTTCGGGTTGCTGCATACTAATATCTCTACAACCCTAGCGTCACCGAACCTTAAGTGTGTAGACCCTACGGGTTCGGGAGACAAGCAGACATGACCGAGACGACTCTCCGGTCAATAACCAACAGCGGGATCTGGATACCCATGTTGGCTCCCACATGCTCCTCGATGATCTCATCGGATGAACCACGAGGTCGAGGACTTAATCAATCCGTATACAATTCCCTTTGTCAATCGGTACGTTACTTGCCCGAGACTCGATCGTCGGTATCCCAATACCTTGTTCCATCTCGTTACCGGCAAGTCACTTTACTCGTACCGTAATGCATGATCCCGTGATCAACCACTTGATCACATTGAGCTCATTATGATGATGCATTACCGAGTGGGCCCAGAGATACCTCTCCGTCATATGGAGTGACAAATCCAAGTCTCGATTCGTGCCAACCCAACAGACACTTTCGGAGACACCTGTAATGTACCTTTATAGTCACCCAGTTACGTTGTGGCATTTGGCACACCCAAAGCACTCCTACGGTATCCGGGAGTTGCACAATCTCATGGTCTAAGGAAATGATACTTGACATTCAGAAAAGCTACAGCAAACGAACTACACGATCTTTGAGCTAAGCTTACGATTGGGTCTTGTCCATCACATCATTCTCCTAATGATGTGATCCCGTTATCAATGACATCCCCATGTCCATAGCCAGGAGACCATGACTATCTGTTGATCAACGAGCTAGTCAACTAGAGGCTCACTAGGGACACATTGTGGTCTATGTATTCACACATGTATTACGATTTCCGGATAATACAATTATAGCATGAATAATAGACAATTATCATGAACAAGGAAATATAATAATCAATTTATTATTGCCTCTAGGGCATATTTCCAACAGTCTCCCACTTGCACTAGAGTCAATCATCTAGTTACATTGTGATGAATCGAACACCCATACAGTTCTGGTGTTGATGATGTTTTGCTCTAGGGAGAGGTTTAGTCAACGGACATTCAGGTCCGTATGTACTTTACAAATCTCTATGTCTCCATTTTGAACACTTTCATGAATGGAGTTGAAGCGACGCTTGATATGCCTGGTCTTCCTGTGAAACCTAGGCTCCTTGGCAAGGGCAATAGCTCTAGTGTTGTCACAGAAGAGAGTCATCGGGCCCGACGCATTGGGTATGACTCCTAGGTCGGTAATGAACTCCTTCACCCAGACTGCTTCGTGTGCTGCCTCCGAGGCTGCCATGTACTCCGCTTCACATGTAGATCCCGCCACAACGCTTTGCTTGCAACTGCACCAGCTTACTGCCCCACCATTTAAAATATACACGTATCCGGTTTGTGACTTAGAGTCATCCAGATCTGTGTCGAAGCTAGCATCGACATAACCCTTTACGACGAGCTCTTCGTCACCTCCGTAAACGAGAAACATTTCCTTGGTCCTTTTCAGGTACTTCAGGATATTCTTGACCGCTGTCCAGTGTTCCATGCCGGGATTACTTTGGTACCTTCCTACCAAACTCATGGCAAGGTTTACATCAGGTCTGGTACACAGCATAGCATACATGATAGACCCTATGGCCGAGGCATAGGGGACGACACTCATATTTTCTCTATCTTCTACCGTGGTCGGGCATTGAGCCATGCTCAATCTCGTACCTTGCAATACAGGCAAGAACCCCTTCTTTGACTGATCCATTTTGAACTTCTTCAATATCTTGTCAAGGTACGTACTCTGCGAAATACCAATGAGGCGTCTCGATCTATCTCTATAGATCTTGATGCCTATATAAGCAGCTTCTCCAAGGTCCTTCATTGAAAAACACTTGTTCAAGTAGGCCTTTATGCTTTCCAAGAATTCTATATCATTTCCCATCAACAGTATGTCATCCACATACAATATGAGAAATGCTAGAGAGCTCCCACTCACTTTCTTGTAAATGCAGGCTTCTCCATAAGTCTGCATAAACCCAAACGCTTTGATCATCTCATCAAAACGAATGTTCCAACTCCGAGATGCTTGCACCAGCCCATAAATCGAGCGTTGGAGCTTGCACACCTTGTCAGCATTCTTAGGGTCGACAAAACCTTCCGGCTGCATCATATACAATTCTTCCTTAAGGAAACCATTAAGGAATGCCGTTTTGACGTCCATTTGCCATATCTCATAATCATAGAATGCAGCAATTGCTAACATGATTCGGACGGACTTCAGCTTCACTACAGGTGAGGAAGTCTCGTCGTAGTCAACCCCTTGAACTTGTCGATGACCCTTAGCGACAAGCCGAGCTTTATAGATGGTCACATTACCATCCGCGTCTGTCTTCTTCTTAAAGATCCATTTATTTTCTATGGCTCGCCGGTCATCAGGCAAGTCAGTCAAAGTCCATACTTCGTTTTCATACATGGATCCTATCTCGGATTTCATGGCTTCCAGCCATTTGTCGGAATCCGGGCCCGCCATCGCTTCTTCATAGTTTGAAGGTTCACCGTTGTCTAACAACATGATTTCCAAGACAGGGTTACCGTACCACTCTGGTGCGGAACGTGTCCTTGTGGACCTACGAAGTTCAGTAGCAACTTGATCTGAAGTTTCATGATCATCATCATCAACTTCCTCTCTAGTCGGTGCAGGCACCTCAGGAACATTTTCTTGAGCTGCGCCACTTACCGGTTCAAGAGGTAATACTTCATCAAGTTCTACCTTCCTCCCACTTATTTCTTTCGAGAGAAACTCTTTCTCTAGAAAGGACCCATTCTTGGCAACGAAGATCTTGCCCTCGGATTTGAGGTAGAAGGTACACCCAATAGTTTCTTTAGGGTATCCTATGAAGACGCATTTTTCCGATTTGGGTTCGAGCTTTTCAAGTTGAAGTTTCTTCACATAAGCATCGCATCCCCAAACTTTTAGAAATGACAGCTTAGGTTTCTTCCCAAACCATATTTCATACGGTGTCGTCTCAACGGATTTCGACAGAGCCCTATTTAAAGTGAATGCGGCAGTCTCTAAAGCATAGCCCCAAAATTATAGCGGTAAATCGGTAAGAGACATCATAGATCGCACCATATCTAATAGAGTGCGATTACGACGTTCGGACACACCATTACGCTAAGGTGTTCCAGGCGGCGTTAGTTGTGAAACTATTCCACATTTTCTTAAGTGTGTGCCAAATTCGTGACTCAAATATTCTCCCCCACGATCTGATTGTAAGAACTTGATTTTCCTGTCACGTTGATTCTCAACCTCACTCTGAAATTCCTTGAACTTTTCAAAGGTCTCAGACTTGTGTTTCATTAAGTAGACATACCCATATCTACTCAAGTCATCAATGAGGGTGAGAACATAACGATAGCCACCGCGAGCCTCAACACTCATTGGACCGCACACATCAGTATGTATGATTTCCAATAAGTTGGTTGCTCGCTCCATTGTTCCTGAGAACGGAGTCTTGGTCATTTTACCCATGAGGCATGGTTCACACGTGTCAAATGATTCGTAATCAAGAGACTCTAAAAGTCCATCTGCATGGAGCTTCTTCATCCGTTTGACACCTATGTGACCAAGGCGGCAGTGCCACAAGTATGTGGGACTATCATTATCAACCTTACATCTTTTGATATTCACACTATGAATATGTGTAGCATTACGCTCGAGATTCATTAAGAATAAACCATTCACCATCGGAGCATGACCATAAAACATATCTCTCATATAAATAGAACAACCATTATTCTCGGATTTAAATGAGTAGCCATCTCGTATTAAACGAGATCCTGATACAATGTTCATGCTCAAAGCTGGCACTAAATAACAATTATTGAGGTTTAAAACTAATCCCGTAGGTAAATGTAGAGGTAGCGTGCCGATGGCGATCACATCGACCTTGGAACCATTCCCGGCGCGCATCGTCACCTCATCCTTCGCCAGTCTCTGCTTATTCCGCAGCTCCTGCTTTGAGTTACAAATGTGAGCAACCGCACCGGTATCAAATACCCAGGAGCTACTACGAGTACTGGTAAGGTACACATCAATTACATGTATATCACATATACCTTTTGTGATGCCGGCCTTCTTGTCCGCTAAGTATTTGGGGCAGTTCCGCTTCCAGTGACCACTTCCCTTGCAATAAAAGCACTCAGTCTCGGGCTTGGGTCCATTCTTTGGCTTCTTCCCGGCAGCTTGCTTACCGGGCGCGGCAACTCCCTTTCCATCCTTCTTGAAGTTCTTCTTACCCTTGCCTTTCTTGAACTTAGTGGTTTTATTCACCATCAACACTTGATGTTCCTTTTTGACTTCTACCTCTGCTGATTTCAGCATTGCAAATACTTAAGGAATGGTCTTTTCCATCCCCTGCATATTGAAGTTCATCACAAAGCTCTTGTAGCTCGGTGGAAGCGACTGAAGGATTCTGTTAATGACCGCGTCATCCGGGAGATTAACTCCCAGCTGAGTCAAGCGGTTATGCAACCCAGACATTTTGAGTATGTGCTCACTGACAGAACTATTTTCCTCCATCTTACAGCTGAAGAACTTGTCGGAGACTTCATATCTCTCGACCCGGGCATGAGCTTGAAAAACCATTTTCAGCTCTTCGAACATCTCATATGCTCCGTGTCTCTCAAAACGCTTTTGGAGCCCCGGTTCTAAGCTGTAAAGCATGCCGCACTGAACGAGGGAGTAATCATCAGCATGTGTCTGCCAAGCATTCATAACATCTTGGTTCTGTGGGACGGGTGTGTCACCTAGCAGTGCTTCTAGGACATAATCTTTCTTGGCAGCTATGAGGATGATCCTTAGGTTCCGGACCCAGTCCGTATAGTTGCTGCCATCGTCTTTCAGCTTGGTTTTCTCTAGGAACGCGTTGAAGTTGAGGACAACGTTGGCCATTTGATCTACAAGACATATTGTAAAGATTTTAGACTAAGTTGATGATAATTAAGTTCATCTAATCAAATTATTCAATGAACTCCCACTCAGATAGACATCCCTCCAGTCATCTAAGTATAACATGATCCGAGTTAACTAGGTCGTGTCCGATCATCACGTGAGACGGACTAGTCAACATCGGTGAACATCTTCATGTTGATCGTATCTTCTATACGACTCATGCTCGACCTTTCGGTCTTCTGTGTTCCGAGGCCATGTCTGTACATGCTAGGCTCGTCAAGTCAACCTAAGTGTATTGCGTGTGTAAATCTGTCTTACACCCGTTGTATTCGAACGTTAGAATCTATCACACCCGATCATCACATGGTGCTTCGAAACAACGAACCTTCGCAACGGTGCACAGTTAGGGGGAACACTTTCTTGAAATTATTACGACGGATCATCTTATTTAAGCTACCGTCGTTCTAAGCAAATAAGATGTAAAACATGATAAACATCACATGCAATCAAATAGTGACATGATATGGCCAATATCATTTGCTCCTTTGATCTCCATCTTCGGGGCTCCATGATCATCGTTGTCACCGGCATGACACCATGATCTCCATCATCGTTTCTTCTTGAAGTTGTCTCGTCATCTGTTACTTCTACTACTATGGCTAACGCTTTAGCAATAAAGTAAAGTAATTACATGACGTTTATGTTGACATGCAGGTCATAAATAAATAAAGACAACTCCTATGGCTCCTGCCGGTTGTCATACTCATCGACATGCAAGTCGTGATTCCTATTACAAGAACATGATCAATCTCATACATCACATATATCATTCATCATTCATCACAACCTTTGGCCATATCACATCACAAAACACTTGTTGCAAAAACAAGTTAGACGTCCTCTAATTGTTGTTGCAAGTTTTTACGTGGCTGCTATAGGTTTCTAGCAAGAACGTTTCTTACCTACGCCAAAACCACAACGTGAATTTCCAATTTCTATTTACCCTTCATTAGGACCCTGTTCATCGAATCCGATCCGACTAAAGTGGGAGAGACAGACACCAGCCAGCCACCTTATGCAACTAGTGCATGTCAGTCGGTGGAAACGGTCTCACGTAAGCGTACGTGTAAGGTTGGTCCGGGCCGCTTCATCCCACGATGCCGCCGAATCAAGATAAGACTAGTAACGGCAAGCAAATTGACAATATCGACGCCCACAACTACTTTGTGTTCTACTCGTGCATAGTAACTACGCATAGACCTAGCTCTGATACCACTATTGGGGAACGTAGCAGAATTTTAAAATTTTCTACGCATCACCAAGATCAATCTATGGAGTCATCTAGCAACGAAGGACAGAGGAGTGCATCTACATACCCTTGTATATCACGAGCGGAAGCGTTCAAGAGAACGGGGATGATGGAGTCGTACTCGCCGTGATCCAAATCACCGATGACCAAGTGCCGAACGGACGGCACCTCCGCGTTCAACACACGTACGGAGCGGATGACGTCTCCTCCTTCTTGATCCAGCAATGGGGAAGGAGAGGTTGATGAAGATCCAGCAGCACGACGGTGTGGTGGTGGATGCAGCAGTGATCGCAGCAGGGCTTCGCCGAGCTTCTGCGAGAGGGAGAGGTGTAGCAGGGGAGAGGGAGGCGCCAAGACTTGAGGTGCGGCTGCCCTCCCTCCCCCCCCCCTTTATATAGGCCCCCTGGGGGGCGCCGGCCCTAGGATATGGGATCTCCTTGGGGGGGGCGGCGGCCAAGGGGGAGGCTTGCCCCCCAAGGCAAGTGGAGGCGCCCCCCACCCTAGGGTTTCCAACCCTAGGCGCAGGGGGGGCCAAGGGGGGCGCACCAGCCCACTAGGGGCTGGTTCCCTCCAAACTTCAGCCCACGGGGCCCTCCGTGATGGGTGGCCCCACCCGGTGGACCCCCGGGACCCATCCGGTGGTCCCAGTACAATACCGGTGACTCTGAATCCTTCTCGATGGCCGAAACTACACTTCCTATATATAATTCTTCACCTCCGGACCATTCCGGAACTCCTTGTGACATTCGGGATCTCATCCGGGACTCCGAACAACTTTCGGGTTGCTGCATACTAATATCTCTACAACCCTAGCGTCACCGAACCTTAAGTGTGTAGACCCTACAGGTTCGGGAGACAGCCAGACATGACCGAGACGACTCTCCGGTCAATAACCAACAGTGGGATCTGGATACCCATGTTGGCTCCCACATGCTCCTCGATGATCTCATCGGATGAACCACGATGTCGAGGGCTTAATCAATCCATATACAATTCCCTTTGTCAATCGGTACATTACTTGCCCGAGACTCGATCGTCGGTATCCCAATACCTTGTTCAGTCTCGTTACCGGCAAGTCACTTTACTCATACCGTAATGCATGATCCCGTGATCAACCACTTGATCACATTGAGCTCATTATGATGATTCATTACCGAGTGGGCCCAGAGATACCTCTCCGTCATACGGAGTGACAAATCCCAGTCTCGATTCGTGCCAACCCAACAGACACTTTCGGAGACACCTGTAATGTACCTTTATAGTCACCCAGTTACGTTGTGACGTTTGGCACACCCAAAGCACTCCTACGGTATCCGGGAGTTGCACAATCTCATGGTCTAAGGAAATGATACTTGACATTCAGAAAAGCTACAGCAAACGAACTACACGATCTTTGAGCTAAGCTTAGGATTGGGTCTTGTCCATCACATCATTCTCCTAATGATGTGATCCCGTTATCAATGACATCCCCATGTCCATAGCCAGGAAACCATGACTATCTGTTGATCAACGAGCTAGTCAACTAGAGGCTCACTAGGGACACATTGTGGTCTATGTATTCACACATGTATTACAATTTCCGGATAATACAATTATAGCATGAATAATAGACAATTATCATGAACAAGGAAATATAATAATCATTTTATTATTGCCTCTAGGGCATATTTCCAACAAGTGTTCCTCCGGTAAACGGGAGTTGCATAATCTCATAGTCATAGGAACATGTATAAGTCATGAAGAAAGCGGTAGCAGCAAACTAAACGATCATCGTGCTAAGCTAACGGATGGGTTAAGTCAATCACATCATTCTCCAATGATGTGATCCCGTTAATCAAATGACAACTCATGTCTATGGTCAGGAAACATAACCATCATTGATTTAACGAGCTAATCAAGTAGAGGCATACTAGTGACGCTTTGTTTGTCTATGTATTCACACATGTATCATGTTTCCGGTTAATACAATTCTAGCATGAATAATAAACATTTATCATGATATAAGGAAATAAATAATAACTTTATTATTACCTCTAGGGCATATTTCCTTCACACGTTCCCTCATAGACCGTAAGCGGAAGCGTTATGAGAACGCGGTTGATGTAGTCGAACGTCTTCGCGATCCGACCGATCCAAGTACCGAATGCACAGCACCTCCGAGTTCAGCACATGTTCAGCTCGATGACGTCCCACGAACTCCGATCCAGTAGAGCTTCACGGGAGAGTTCCATCGGCACGATGGCGTGATGACGGTGATGATGTTGCTACCAACGCAGGGCTTCGTCTAAGCACCGCTACGATATGATCGAGGTGGATTATGGTGGAGGGGAGCACCGCACACGGCTTGGACCAATCAACTTGTGTGTTCTAGGGTGCCCCCTGCCCCAGTATATAAAGGAGCAAGGGGGAGGCCGGCCGGCCCTTGCTAGACGCGCCAAGAGGAGGAGTCCTCCTCCTAGTAGGAGTAGGACTCCCCTTTCCTACTCCTGCTAGGAGGAGGAAAGGAAGAAGGAGATGAAGAAGGAAGGAGAGGGAGGAAAGGAGGAAAGGGGGGCCTCCCCCCTAGTCCAATTTGGTTTGGGCTAGGGGGACGCGCGCCCTGCCACCTCTCTTCCACCACTTGGCCCATGAGGCCCAATACATCTTCCCCGTATTCCCGTAACTCCCCGGTACTCCGAAAAATACCCGAATCACTCGGAACCTTTCCGATGTCCGAATATAGTCGTCCAATATATCAATCTTTACGTCTCGATCATTCTGAGACTCCTCGTCATGTCCCCGATCTTATCCGGGACTCCGAACTACCTTCGGTACATCAAATCACATAAACTCATAATACCGATCGTCACCGAACGTTAAGCGTGCGGACCCTACGGGTTCAAGAACTATGTAGACATGACCGAGACATGTCTCCGGTCAATAACCAATAGCGGAACCTGGATGTTCATATTGGTTCCTACATATTCTACGAAGATCTTTATCGGTCAAACCGCATAACAACATACGTTGTTCCCTTTGTCATTGGTTTGTTACTCACCCGAGATTCGATCGTCGGTATCTCAATACCTAGTTCAATCTTGTTACCGGCAAGTCTCTTTACTCGTTTTCGTAATGTATCATCCCGCAACTGACTCATTAGTTGCATTGCTTGCAAGGCTTATAGTGATGTGCATTATCGAGAGGGCCCAGATATACCTCTCCGATAATCGGAGTGACAAATCCTAATCTCGGTCTATGCCAACTCAACAAGTACCATCGAAGACACCTGTAGAGCACCTTTATAATCACCCAGTTACGTTGTGACATTTGGTAGCACACAAAGTGTTCCTCCGGTAATCAGGAGTTGCATAATCTCATAGTCATAGAAACATGTATAAGTCATGAAGAAAGCAATAGCTGTAAACTAAAACGATCAAGTGCTAAGCTAACGGAATGGGTCAAGTCAATCACATCATTCTCCTAATGATGTGATCCCGTTTATCAAATGACAACTCATGTCTATGGCTAGGAAACTTAACCATCTTTGATCAACGAGCTAGTCAAGTAGAGGCATACTAGTGACACTCTGTTTGTCTATGTATTCACACATGTATTATGTTTCCAGTTAATACAATTCTAGCATGAATAATAAACATTTATCATGAAATAAGGAAATAAATAATAACTTTATTATTGCCTCTAGGGCATATTTCCTTCAGCTATTGCTATGGACCCGTAGGTCCTGTGGGGAACTACTCACGCATCTTTGGAGAGGCAGCAAGGTTGATGTAGAAGCCCTCCATGATCGATTCCCCCTCCGGCAGAGTACCAGAAAAGGCCTCCAGATGGAATCATGGAAGAATAGAGGCTTGCGGCTACGGAATAATTGTTTCGGGTCTCGCCTTGGGGGTTTCAGAATATTTGGGAACTTATTGCGTTGGAAGTAGGTCAAACGGAACTACGAGGAGCTGATAAGGGTGCACGGCATGCCTACCCCCTAGGGCACGCCGTGCTGCCTTGTTGTCTCCTCCTCTGGCTTCTAGACCTCCCCCGAAGCTTCCTAGGTTTCTTTGGTCCAGAAAAATTTATCAAAATAGTTCATCATGTTTGGACTATGTTTGGTATGGATTTTCTATAAAACCAAAAACATGTAGAAACAACAACTAATACTGGTCACTGAGTTAATAGATTAGATCCCCAAAATGATACAAAATGGTGTATGAAGTGTTGGGGAACGTAGTAATTTAAAAAAAATCCTACACACACGCAAGATCATGGTGATGCATAGCAACGAGAGGGGAGAGTGTCGTCTACGTACCCTCGTAGACCATAAGCGGAAGCGTTATAACAATGCGGTTGATGTAGTCGTACGTCTTCACGATCAACCGATCCACAGTACCGAACGTACGGCACCTCCGCGTTCAGCACACGTTCAGCAAGGTGATGTCCCACGAACTCACGACCCAGTAGAGCTTCGGGAAGAACTTCGTCAGCACGACGGCGTGGTGATGGTATTGATCAAGCTATCGACGCAGGGTTTCTCCTAAGCACTGCTACAATATGACCGAGGTGGATTATGGTGGAGGGGGGCACCGCACATGGCTAAAAGATCAATGATCAATTGTTGTGTGTCTATGAGGTGCCCCCTAGCCACGTATATAAAGGAGGGAGGAGGAGGAGGCCGGCCTTAGAGGGGGCACGCCAAGTGTGGGGAGTCCTACTAGGACTCCCAAGTCCTAGTAGGATTCCCCTTTTCCTTTCCGGAGTAGGAGAGAAGAAAGAACGAAAGAGAGAGGGAGTGGGAAAGGGCAAAGGGGGGCGCCACCCCCTTTCCCATAGTCCAATTCGCACCCATGGAGGGCGCGCGCCTCCTTCCCTTTGGCCTGCCTCCTCTTTTCCCGTATGACCCAATAAGGCCCAGTACTTCTCCCGGCGAATTCCCGTAACTCTCCAGTACTCCGAAAAATACCCGAATCACTCGGAACCTTTTCAATGTCCGAATATAGCCTTCCAATATATCGATCTTTGCATATCGACCATTTCGAGACTCCTCGTCATGTCCCCGATCTTATTCGGGACTCCGAACAAACTTCATTCATCAAATCACATAACTCATAATACAAATCGTCACAGAACATTAAGCGTGCTGTGATGCCCGGATATTTAAGCTACAGTAATCATGTGCTAATGATGACACGTCACCATTGTTACTGTTGCTAATCTCGCTTAGATTCTAATTGGTCCAAATCCAAATTTAAATTAAAGTCAAACAATAAAAGTTTTCGAATGTCAAAACTAAAATGTGCAAGCTATGGAAAATAATTCATAAGTATTATTGGTGGTGAAACCAAACTTTTATAAAAGGTTTAAGTGCATTAAAATGTTTAAAATAGTGTCTTAAACAATTATGTAAATGCCTTTTTATAATTTCTATATTAACAATTAATTTATTTAAGTACCAAGCTTTTTGTGGCAGAGGTATAAATAGCAAATACTAATTTAGAAACCAGGTTCTCATTTTACTTCAACTAAGTTAAGGGGTAGATAAATAAATAAAAAGAAAAACAGATCACTAACAAAAAAAAGTAAAAAAAAAGCCCCTTTCCCCCTGGGCCAAATGGCCCAGCTGGCCTCACTGGCCAAACCAAGCCAGCCCACCAGTGCCACCTCCCTCCCTCTTCTGTTCACCGGGGGGCGTGGGCACCGGCGATGGCCACCACGGCAGTGGGCGTCGCTGTGGCGCCCATCCGTCACCCCCCGGCGCCTACTTAACCGACGCCCTCCTCTCCACGCGAACCCTAGCTCACCCCATTCCCCTTCCTCCTTCTCCTCGCGCCCTCGTTTGCACGATCCCGCACCTCACCGCGCGGCCGTCGCCTTGTCGTCGTCGTCCCCGTGGTTGGCTGCATCCCTACGCTGCGCCACCACGTCCTGGAGCTTCGCCGTCATCGCCTTCGTCTCCCTCACCAATGGATCGAGCCCGGGGCCCTGCATCGCGTCGTCACCGTCGTCTCCTTCAACTACGGTCGCCGGCGCGCCCCCGCTCGATCTGCTCCACCGTGCCCTCCCTGTCCTCCCCGGACTGCCCCGAGCTCGCCCCTGCGCTCCTCGGTGAGCCCTCGTCCGATTCCGCTCCCCCCTCTGGAATCTTGTCTGTTTCACGATCGTGTCGCCGTTGCCCGAACCTGTGGCTGCGCTCACCGCACCCCCGCCCTGCTTCATGTGCGCGCCCGGGGCTCGTCCGCCCGCGCCCCTGGCTGCGAGCCTGCGCCTTGCTCAGCCGCAGCCGCGCCCGGCCCGCTCCCCCTTCCACTGTCGACGACATCTGCGCGCACGCATCATCGCACTCGCCGGAGACCACCCTTGCCCGCACGCCTCCTCCCCTGCGCTCACCCCCTACGCATGTGGCCGCGCCCCCGGTCGCTTCCTGCCGCAGCACCCACGCCACCTCGCTCGCCCCTGCTCCGCGCTGCTTCGACCTGCTGTCACCGCCGCCTTCTGCTGCCCACTGCGTACCGCGCTGCTGCTGCTACTTCTGCTGTGCTACTCCGTCGGCCGCCCTGCTGCTGTTGCGCTATGCCGCCACCTCCGCCTCCCACCGCTGGCAGGCCTGCCGTTGCCTGCCCCGGCCGAGTCGTCGGCGCCTTCCGCATGCGAGCACAGAGTAGCCATGGCCGGCTCTCTGTTGCTGGAACGATGCCCCTGTGTTACTTAGGGGCTAATCCACTTTAGATTAATAAACATCCCTCTTTGTTTTAATGTGTGGCTGACACATGGGGCCTACCAACTAATTAAATTGTGTAGATTAACTCTAAATCAAAACTGAGTCTATGACATGTGGCCCCCACCTAATAATCTGTTAGAATTAATTAAGCTGCTAATTTGCACTGTCTCTATGACAGCTAGGTCCCACCAGCCTGTTTGACCAGTCAACATTGACCCAGTCAACCGCTGACTGGACTATTGACTTTGAGCCTGCCCCACCTGTCATACACTGTGGTTGGCATTTCACTACATGACAAAAGTATTTACTGATTAAATTTTGGTATATAAATAAATCCATAATGTGCATTAAACTTTAGAAATTAATATAAAATAAACCGTAGTTTGGATAAAAAAACTGTGTACATGAAAGTTGCTCAAAACGACGAGACGAATCCGGATACGCAGCCCGTTCGTCCGTCACACATCCCTAGCATAGAGAACACGCAACTTTCCCCCTCCGGTTCATCTGTCCAAAACGCGAAACACCGGGGATACTTTTCCGGATGTTTCCCCCCTTCGTCGGTATCACCTCCTACCGCGTTAGGGCATGCTTAGCATCACGCCTTTTCTTGTGTCATGCATCGTCATGCATTTGTTTGCATTGTATTTATTGTTTCTTCCCCCTCTTCTCTCGCTAGACACCGAGACCGACGCTGCTGCTACCCAGTACGACTACGGTGTTGACGACTCCTTCTTCTTGCCAGAGCAATCAGGCAAGCCCCTCCTTTGACCACCAGATATCGCCTACTCTTCTCTATACTGCTTGCATTAGAGTAGTGTAGAATGTTACTGTTTTTCGTTAATCCTATTCTGGTGCATAGCTTGTCCTTGCTACTACTGTTGTTACCTTTACCTGCTATCCTAATGCTTAGTATAGGATGCTAGTGTTCCATCAGTGGCCCTACACTCTTGTCCGTCTGCCATGCTATACTACTGGGCCGTGATCACTTCGGGAGGTGATCACGCGCATATGCTATATACTTTATCCTGTACATTACTTATGATACTGTTCGGAGTTGGGGGCTGAAGGGGCAGGTGGCTCCATCCCGGTAGAGGTGGGCCTAGGTTCCCGACGGCCCCCGACTGTTACTTTGTGGCAGAGCGACATGGCAGGTTGAGACCATCTAGGAGAGAGGTGGGCCTGGCCCTGGTCGGAGTTCGCGGTTAATTCAAGATAACACGTTTAACGAGATCTTGGTATTTGATCTGAGTCTGGCCACTGGCCTATACGCACTAACCATCTACGCGGGGACAGTTATGGGCACTCGACGTCGTGGTATCAGCCGAAGCCTTCGTGACGTCAGCGACTGAGCGGCGCGCGCCGGATTGGACTGGAAAGCCTGCTAGGCTAGGTCTGCTTCCGGCCGCGTTCGCAACGTGCAGGTGTGCAAAGGGCGATGGGCCCAGACCCCTGCGCCATAGGATTTAGACCGGCGTGCTGACCTCTCTGTTGTGCCTAGGTAAGGCTGCGACGTGTTGATCTTCCGAGGCCGGGCATGACCCAGGAAAGTGTGTCCGGCCAAATGGGATCGAGCATGTTGGGTTATGTGGTGCACCCCTGCAGGGAAGTTAATCTATTCGAATAGCCGTGATCTTCGGTAACAGGACGACTTGGAGTTGTACCTTGACCTTATGACAACTAGAACCGGATACTTAATAAAACACACCCTTCCAAGTGCCAGATACAACCGGTGGTCGCTCTCTCACAGGGCGACGAGGGGAGGATCATCAGTTAGGTTTTATGCTATGCGATGCTACTTGGTGAACTTACCATCTACTCTCTTCTACATTATGCAAGATGGAGGTGGCCAGAAGCGTAGTCTTCGATAGGACTAGCTATCCCCCTCTTATTCCGGCATTCTGCAGTCCAGTCCACATATGATACCCTTATTCCATTTGATACCAATGCATACATATGTAGTGTAGCTCCTTGCTTGCGAGTACTTTGGATGAGTACTCATGGTTGCTTTGCTGTGATAGCCTGGCTTATTAGGGATGATAGACTACTCATATCAATAAGGAATTCCTTCTTTTCCAGGAGCCCATTCGGACAGAACTCCAAAGTTAAGCGTGCTCAGCTTGGAGTAGTGTCAGGATGGGTGACCGACCGGGAAGTTGCTCCCGGGTGCGCACGAGTGAGGACAAAGTGCGCAGAAAAGACTAGTATTGATCTATGGGGCCAGTCTAGATCCCGCCAGGAGTAACGACCACCGGCGGGTGTGTCCAGGGTGTTACAAGTTGGTATCAGAGCCGACCCTCGCGGTTACACGGATGGTTGCGGACAGGTGCGTGGCCATGTTGTTCATGACGTTTGTGACCCGTCGTGGCACCCGGCATGGCACATGTACCGGACTGGAAGCACAGACGTTTGTGCCAAGAGGGAACGTTCCTGTGGCCCGACGAGGACGTCGGTTCCTCTGAGTGGGGGTGTATGTGATAGCCTGGCTTATTAGGGATGATAGACTACTCATATCAATAAGGAATTCCTTCTTTTCCGGGAGCCCATTCGGACATAACTCCAAAGTTAAGCGTGCTCAGCTTGGAGTAGTGTCAGGATGGGTGACCGACCGGGAAGTTGCTCCCGGGTGCGCACGAGTGAGGACAAAGTGTGTAGAAAAGACTAGTATTGATCTGTGGGGCCAGTCTAGATCCCACCAGGAGTAACGACCACCGGCGGGTGTGTCCAAGGTGTTACATTTGCTTCCCCTTTTTCCCCTTTCCTATACCCGATTGCTGCGACCAGACGTTGGAGCCTAGGAGCCAGACGCCACTGTCGACGACGACTACCACTACTCGGGAGGTGCCTACTACTATGTGCAGCCTGCTGATGACGACCAGGAGTAGTTTAGGAGGATCCTAGGCAGGAGGCCTACGCCTCTTTCGATCTGTATCCCAGTTTGTGCTAGCCTTCTTAAGGCAAACTTGTTTAACTTATGTCTGTTCTCAGATATTGTTGCTTCCGCTGAATCGTCTATGATCGAGCTCTTGTATTCGAGCCCTCGAGGCCCCTGGCTTGTAATATGATGCTTGTATGACTTATTTTATTTGTAGAGTTGTGTTGTGATATCTTCCCATGAGTCCCTGATCTTGATCATACACATTTGCGTGTATGATTAGTGTACGGTCAAATCGGGGGCGTCACACGTGCGGACCCTACGGGTTTGAGAACTATGTAGACATGACCGAGACTCATCTCCGGTCAATAACCAATAGCGGAACATGGATGCTCATATTGGTTCCTACATATTCTATGAAGATCTTTATCGGTCAAACCACATAACGGTATACGTTGATCCCTTTGTCATCGGTATGTTACTTGCCCGAGATTCGATCGTCGGTATCTCAATACCTAGTTCAATCTCGTTACCAGCAAGTCTCTTTACTCGTTCCGTAATGCATCATCCCGCAACTAACTCATTAGTCACATTGCTTGCAAGGCTTATAGTGATGTGCATTACCGAGAGGGCCCAGAGATACCTCTCAGACAATCGGAGTGACAAATCCTAATCTCTATCTATGCCAACTCAACAAGTACCATTGGAGACACCTGTAGAGCACCTTTATAATCACCGAGTTACATTGTGACATTTGTTAGCACACAAAGTGTTCCTCCGGTATTCGGGAGTTGCATAATCTCATAGTCAGAGTAACATGTATAAGTCATGAAGAAAGTGGTAGCAACAAACTAAACGATCATCGTGCTGAGCTAACGGAATGGGTCAAGTCAATCACACCATTCTCTAATGATGTGATTCCGTTAATCAAATGATAACTCATGTCTATGGCTAGGAAACTTAACCATCTTTGATTCAACGAGCTAGTCAAGTAGAGGCATACTAGTGACACTCTGTTTGTCTATGTATTCACACATGTACTAAGTTTCCGGCTAATACAATTCTAGCATGAATAATGAACATTTATCATGATATAAGGAAATAAATAATAACTTTATTATTGCCTCTAGGGCATATTTCCTTCAGTCTCCCACTTGCACTAGAGTTAATAATCTAGTTCACATCTTTATATGATTAGTTCACATCTCCATGTGACTAATACCCAAAGGGTTTACTAGAGTCAATAATCTAGTTCACATCGCTATGTGATTAACACCCAAAGAGTGATCATGTTTTTCTTGTGAGAGAAGTTTAGCCTACGGGTCTGCAACATTCAGATCCGTATGTATTTCGCAAATTTCTATGTCTACAATGCTCTGCACGAAGCTACTCTAGCTAATTGCTCCCACTTTCAATATGTATCCAGATCGAGACTTAGAGTCATCTAGATCGATGTAAAAAGCTTGCATCGACGTAAATCTTTACGACGAACTCTTTTATCACTTCCATAACCGAGAAATATTTCCTTAGTCCTCTAAGGATAATTTTGACCGTTGTCTAGTGATCTACTCCTAGATCACTATTGTACTCCCTTGCCAGAAAGATGATAAGGTATACAATAGGACTGGTAAAAAACATATCATAGTTTATAGAACCTATGACTGAGGCATAGCGAATGACTTTTCATTCTCTTTCTATTTTCTGCTGTGGTACGGTTTTGAGTCTTTACTCAACTTCACACCTTGCAACACAGTCAAGAACTCCTTCTTTGACTGTTCCATTTTGAACTACTTCAAAATCTTGTCAAGGTATGTATTCATTGAAAAAACTTATCAAGCGTCTTGATCTATCTCTATAGATCTTGATGCTCAATGTGTAAGCAGCTTCATCGAGGTCTTTCTTTGAAAAACTCTTTTCAAACACTCCTTTATGATTTCCAGAAAATTCTACATTATTTCCGATCAACAATATGTCATTCACATATACTTATCAGAAATGTTGTAGTGCCCCCACTCACTTTCTTGTAAATACAGGCTTCAGCGCAAGTCTGTATAAAACCATATGCTTTGATCACTTTATCAAAGCATATATTCCAACTCCGAGATGCTTGCACCAGTCCATAGATGGATCGTTGGAGCTTGCTCACTTTGTTAGCACCTTTAGGATTGACAAAACCTTCTAGTTGCATCATATACAACTCTTCTTTTAAGAAATCCATGAAGGAATATAGTTTTGATATCCATTTGCCAGATTTCATAAAATGCGGCAACTGCTAACATGATTCGGACAGACTTTTAAGCACCGATACAAGTGAGAAAATCTCATCGTAGTCAACACCTTGAACTTGTCGAAAACATTTTGCGACAATTCAAGCTTTGTAGATAGTAGCACTACTATCAGCGTCCGTCTTCCTCTTGAAGATCCATTTATTCTTAATGACTCACCGATCATCGGGCAAGTCAATCAAAGTCCATACTTTGTTCTCATACATGGATCCCATCTCAGATTTCATGGCCTCAAGCCATTTCGCGGAATCTGGGCTCATCATCGCTTCCTCATAGTTCGTAGGTTCATCATGGTCAAGTGACATGACATCCAGAATAGGATTATCGTACCACTCTGGTGCGAATCTCACTCTGGCTGACCTACGAGGTTCGGTAGTAACTTGATCTGAAGTTACATGATCATCATCATTAGCTTCCTCACTAATTGGTGTAGGAGTCACAGGAACAGATTTCTGTGATGAACTACTTTCCAATAAGGGAGCTGGTACAGTTACCTCATCAAGTTCTACTTTCCTCCCACTCACTTCTTTCGAGAGAAACTCCTTCTCTAGAAAGGATCCATTCTTAGCAACGAATATCTTGCCTTCGGATCTTTGATAGAAGGTGTACCCAACTGTCTCCTTTGGGTATCCTATGATGACGCATTTCTCCGATTTGGGTTTGAGCTTATCAGGATGAAACTTTTTCACATAAGCATCACAACCCCAAACTTTAAGAAACGGCAACTTTGGTTTCTTGCCAAACCACAGTTCATATGGCGTCATCTCAACGGATTTAGATGGTGCCCTAGTTAATGTGAATGCAGTTGTCTCTAATGCATAACCCCAAAACGATAGTGGTAAATCGGTAAGAGACATCATATATTGCACCATATCTAATAAAGTACGGTTACGATGTTCGGACACACCATTACGCTGTGGTGTTCTAGGTGGCGTGAGTTGCGAAACTATTCCGCATTGTTTCAAATGAAGACCAAACTCGTAACTCAAATATTCTCCTCTGCGATCAGATCGTAGAAACTTTATTTTCTTGTTACGATGATTTTTCACTTCACTCTGAAATTCTTTGAACTTTTCAAATGTTTCAGACTTATGTTTCATTAAGTAGATATACCCATATCTGCTCAAATCATCTGTGAAGTTCCGGAGAACGGAGTCTTAGTCATCTTGCCCATGAGGCATGGTTCGCAAGCATCAACTGATTCATAATCAAGTGATTTCAAAAGCCCATCAGCATGGATTTTCTTCATGCACTTTACACCAATATGACCTAAACAGCACTGCCACAAATAAGTTGCACTATCATTATTAACTTTGCATCTTTTGGCTTCAATATTATGAATATGTGTATCACTACGATCAAGACTCAATAAACCATTCACCTTGGGTGTATGACCATTGAAGGTTTTATTCATGTAAACAGAACAACATTTATTCTCTGACTTTAAATGAATAATTGTATTGCAATAAACATGATCAAATCATATTCATGCTTAACGCAAACACCAAATAACACTTATTTAGGTTCAACACTAATCTCGAAAGTATAGGGAGTGTGCGATGATGATCATATCAATCTTGGAACCACTTCCAACACACATCGTCACTTCACCCTTAACTAGTCTCTGTTCATTCTGCAACTCCCGCTTCGAGTTACTAATCTTCACTACTAGGAAAAACCTTATACATAGAATCTTAGCAGCAGCGAGGTTTAAAAACAAACGCTACTGCTAATTAGCAGTAGTGGGCTCCAGAAAACCGCGCTAATAATAGCCCAGTAGCAGTAGCGCTCTAGATGAAATGAGCGCTACTACTAGAATTGCCACGGTGTTGCCCTTAGGCTAGATATAGTAGTAGCGCCCTTCTCCTGGACGCACTACTGCTAAAGTACTTAGTAGCGGCGTTTTTCTTTGAAACTCGTTGCTGCTAAGTATCATCCCCTCTTGCAACTAATTAAGTTTAGTCCCATACTGCTAAGCGAACAAGGTGTTTACCACCTTAAATATGTTACTTCTCAAACTATCTCGAGCACTTGGTCTTCATTGAACTGTATGTGTAGGATTTGTGGCTGCAATATGAATCTTCACATGTGCCTATACAGGTACGGTGAGGATGTTGGGTTTCGTAGTAATTTCAAAAAATTTCCTACGCACACGCAAGATCATGGTGATGCATAGCAACGAGAGGGGGAGTATGATCTACATACCTAGTAGATCGACAACGGAAGCGTTTGGTTGATGTAGTCGTACGTCTTCACGATCCGACCGATCAAGCACCGAAACTACGGCACCTCCGAGTTCTAGCACACGTTCAGCTCGATGACGATCCCCGGACTCCGATCTAGCAAAGTGTCGGGGAAGAGTTCCGTCAGCACGACGGCGTGGTGACGATCTTGATGTACTACAGCAGCAGGGCTTCGCCTAAACTCCGCTACAATATTATCGAGGACTATGGTGGCTGGGGGCGCCGCACACGACTAAGGAATAGATCACGTGGATCAACTTGTGTGTCTCTGGGGTGCCCCTGCCTCCGTATATAAAGGGCTAAGGGGGGAGGCTGGCCGGCCAAGGAGGTTGCGCCAGGAGAGTCCTACTCCCTCTGGGAGTAGGATCCCCCCCCAATCCTAGTTGGAATAGGATTCGCGGAGGGGGAAAAGAGAGAGAGGGGGGCCGGCCACCTCTCCTTGTCCTAATAGGACTAGGGGAGGGGGGAGGCGCGCAGCCCATCTTGGGCTGCCCCTTCTCTTTTCCACTAAAGCCCACTAAGGCCCATATAGCTCCCGGGGGGTTCCGGTAACCTCCCGGTACTCCGGTAAAATCCCGATTTCACCCGGAACACTTCCGATATCCAAACATAGGCTTCCTATATATCAATCTTTATGTCTCGACCATTTCGAGACTCCTCGTCCTGTCCGTGATCACATCCGGGACTCCGAACAACCTTCGGTACATCAAAATGCATAAACTCATAATATAACTGTCATCGTAACCTTAAGCGTGCGGACCCTACGGGTTCGAGAACAATGTAGACATGACCGAGACACGTCTCCGGTCAATAACCAATAGCGGGACCTGGATGCCCATATTGGCTCCTACATATTCTACGAAGATCTTTATCGGTCAGACCGCATAACCAACATACGTTGTTCCCTTTGTCATCGGTATGTTACTTGCCCGAGATTCGATCGTCGGTATTCCAAATACCTAGTTCAATCTCGTTACCGGCAAGTCTCTTTACTCGTTCTGTAATACATCACCCCGCAACTAACTTATTAGTTGCAATGCTTGCAAGGCTTAAGTGATGTGTATTGCCGAGAGGGCCCAGAGATACCTCTCCTACAATCGGAGTGACAAATCCTAATCTCGAAATACGCCAACCCAACATGTACCTTTGGAGACACCTGTAGTACTCCTTTATAATCACCCAGTTACGTTGTGACGTTTGGTAGCACCCAAAGTGTTCCTCCGGCAAACGGGAGTTGCATAATCTCATAGTTATAGGAACATGTATAAGTCATGAAGAAAGCAATAGCAACATACTAAACGATCGGGTGCTAAGCTAATGGAATGGGTCTTGTCAATCAGATCATTCACTTAATGATGTGATCCCGTTAATCAAATAACAACTCATTGTTCATGGTTAGGAAACATAACCATCTTTGATTAACGAGCTAGTCAAGTAGAGGCATACTAGTGACACTTTGTTTGTCTATGTATTCACACATGTATTATGTTTCCGGTTAATACAATTCTAGCATGAATAATAAACATTTATCATGATATAAGGAAATAATAACTTTATTATTGCCTCTAGGGCATATTTCCTTCAGTCTCCCACTTGCACTAGAGTCAATAATCTAGATTACACAGTAATGATTCTCACACCCATGGAGCCTTGGTGCTGATCATGTTTTGCTCGTGGAAGAGGCTTAGTTAACGGGTCTGCAACATTCAGATCCGTATGTATCTTGCAAATCTCTATGTCTCCCACCTGGACTAGATCCCGGATGGAATTGAAGCGTCTCTTGATGTGCTTGGTTCTCTTGTGAAATCTGGATTCCTTTGCCAAGGCAATTGCACCAGTATTGTCACAAAAGATTTTCATTGGACCCGATGCACTAGGTATGACACCTAGATCGGGTATGAACTCCTTCATCCAGACTCCTTCATTTGCTGCTTCCGAAGCAGCTATGTACTCCGCTTCACATGTAGATCCGGCTACAACGCTTTGTTAGAACTGCACCAACTTACAGCCCCACCGTTTAATGTAAACACGTATCCGGTTTGCGATTTAGAATCATCCGGATCTGTGTCAAAGCTTGCATCAACGTAACCTTTTACGATGAGCTCTTTGTCACCTCCATATACGAGAAACATATCCTTAGTCCTTTTCAGGTATTTCAGGATGTTCTTGACCGCTGTCCAGTGATCCACTCCTGGATTACTTTGGTACCTCCCTGCTAGACTTATAGCAAGGCACACATCAGGTCTGGTACACAGCATTGCATACATGATAGATCCTATGGCTAAAGCATAGGGAACATCTTTCATTTTCTCTCTATCTTCTGCAGTGGTCGGGCATTGAGTCTTACTCAACTTCACACCTTGTAACACAGGCAAGAACCCTTTCTTTGCTTGATCCATTTTGAACTTTTTCAAAACTTTGTCAAGGTATGTGGTTTGTGAAAGTCCAATTAAGCGTCTTGATCTATCTCTATAGATCTTAATGCCTAATATGTAAGCAGCTTCACCGAGGTCTTTCATTGAAAAACTCTTATTCAAGTATCCCTTTATGCTATCCAGAAATTCTACATCATTTCCAATTAGTAATATGTCATCCACATATAATATCAGAAATGCTACAGAGCTCCCACTCACTTTCTTGTAAATACAGGCTTCTCCAAAAGTCTGTATAAAACCAAATGCTTTGATCACACTATCAAAACGTTTATTCCAACTCCGAGAGGCTTGCACCAGTCCATAAATGGATCGCTGGAGCTTGCACACTTTGTTAGCTCCCTTTGGATCGACAAAACCTTCTGGTTGCATCATATACAACTCTTCTTCCAGAAATCCATTCAAGAATGCAGTTTTGACATCCATCTGCCAAATTTCATAATCATAAAATGTGGCAATTGCTAACATGATTCGGACAGACTTAAGCATCGCTACGGGTGAGAAGGTCTCATCGTAGTCAATCCCTTGAACTTGCCGAAAACCTTTTGCGACAAGTCGAGCTTTGTAGACAGTAATATTACCGTCAGCGTCAGTCTTCTTCTTGAAGATCCATTTATTCTCAATTGCTTGCCGATCATCGGGCAAGTCAACCAAAGTCCATACTTTGTTTTCATACATGGATCCCATCTCAGATTTCATGGCTTCAAGCCACTTTGCGGAATCTGGGCTCACCATTGCTTCTTCATAGTTCGTAGGTTCATCATGATCTAGCATCATGACTTACAGAACGGGATTACCGTACCACTCTGCGCGGATCTTACTCTGGTTGATCTACGAGGTTTAGAAGTATCTTGTTCTGAAGTTTCATGATCATTATCATTAACTTCCTCACTAACTGGTGTAGGTGTCACAGAAACAGTTTTCTGTGATGTACTACTTTCCAATAAGGGAGCAGGTACAGTTACCTCGTCAAGTTCTACTTTCCTCCCACTCACTTCTTTCGAGAGAAACTCCTTCTCAAGAAAGTTTCCGAATTTAGCAACAAAAGTCTTGCCTTCGGATCTGTGATAGAAGGTGTATCCAATAGTCTCCTTTGGATATCCTATGAAGACACATTTCTCCGATTTGGGTTCGAGCTTATCAGGTTGAAGCTTTTTCACATAAGCATCGCAGCCCCAAACTTTCAAAAACGACAACTTTGGATTCTTGCCAAACCACAGTTCATAAGGCGTCGTCTCAACGGATTTTGATGGTGCCCTATTTAACGTGAATGCGGCCGTCTCTAGAGCGCATCGCCAAAACGATAGCGGTAAATCAGTAAGAGACATCATAGATCGCACCATATCCAGTAAAGTACGATTACGACGTTTGGATACACCATTACGCTGTGGTGTTCCGGGTGGCGTGAGTTGCGAAACTATTCCATAATTTTTCAAATGTACACCAAACTCGTAACTCAAATATTCTCCTCCACGATCAGATCGTAGAAACTTTATTTTCTTGTTACGATGATTTTCAACTTCACTCTGAAATTCCTTGAACTTTTCAAATGTTTCAGACTTATGTTTCATTAAGTAGATATACCCATATCTGCTTAAATCATCTGTGAAGGTGAGAAAATAACGATATCCGCCAGGAGCCTCAATATTCATCGGACCACATACATCTGTATGTATGATTTCCAACAAATCTGTTGCTCTCTCCATAGTACCGGAGAACGGTGTTTTTGTCATCTTACCCATAAGGCACGGTTCGCAAGTACCAAGTGATTCATAATCAAGTGGTTCCAAAAGTCCATCAGTATGGAGTTTCTTCATGCGCTTTACACCGATATGACCTAAACGGCAGTGCTACAAATAAGTTGCACTATCATTATCAACTCTACATCTTTTGGTTTCAACATTATGAATATGTGTATTACTACTATCGAGATTTAACAAGAATAGACCACTCTTCAAGGGTGCATGACAATAAAAGATATTACTCATATAAATAGAACAACCATTATTCTCCGATTTAAATGAATAGCCGTCTCGCATCAAACAAGATCCAGATATAATGTTCATGCTCAACGCTAGCACCAAATAACAATTATTCAGGTCTAATATTAATCCCGAAGGTAGATGTAGAGGTAGCGTGCCGACTGCGATCACATCGACTTTGGAACCGTTTCCCACGCGCATCGTCACCTCGTCCTTAGCCAATCTTCGCTTAATCCGTAGTCCCTGTTTCGAGTTGCAAATATTAGCAACAGAACCAGTATCAAATACCCAGGTGCTACTGCGAGCATTAGTAAGGTACACATCAATAACATGTATATCACATATACCTTTGTTCACCTTGCCATCCTTCTTATCCGCCAAATACTTGGGGCAGTTCCGCTTCCAGTGACCAGTCTGCTTGCAATAGAAGCACTCAGTTTCAGGCTTAGGTCCAGGTTTGGGTTTCTTCTCTTGAGTAGCAACTTGCTTGCCATTCTTTTTGAAGTTCCCCTTCTTCTTCCCTTTGCCCTTTTTCTTGAAACTAGTGGTCTTGTTGACCATCAACACTTGATGCTCCTTCTTGATTTCTACCTCCGCAGCTTTCAGCATCGCGAAGAGCTCGGGAATAGTCTTATTCATCCCTTGCATATTATAGTTCATCACGAAGCTCTTGTAGCTTGGTGGCAGTGATTGGAGAATTCTGTCAATGACGCAGACATCCGGAAGATTAACTCCCAACTGAATCAAGTGATTATTATACCCAGACATTTTGAGTATATGCTCACTGACAGAACTGTTCTCCTCCATCTTGCAGCTATAGAACTTATTGGAGACTTCGTATCTCTCAATCCGGGCATTTGCTTGAAATATTAACTTCAACTCCTGGAACATCTCATATGCTCCATGACGTTCAAAACGTCGTTGAAGTCCCGATTCTAAGCCGTAAAGCATGGCACACTGAACTATCGAGTAGTCATCAGCTTTGCTCTGCCAGACGTTCATAACATCCGGCGTTGCTCCTGCAGCAGGCCTGGCACCCAGCGGTGCTTCCATGACGTAATTCTTCTGTGCAGCAATGAGGATAATCCTCAAGTTACGGACCCAGTCCGTGTAATTGCTACCATCATCTTTCAACTTTGCTTTCTCAAGGAACGCATTAAAATTTAACGGAACAACAGCACGAGCCATCTATCTACAATCAATATAAACAACCAAGATACTATCAGGGACTAAGTTCATGATAAATTTAAGTTCAATTAATCATATTACTTAAGAACTCCCACTTAGATAGACATCCCTCTAATCCTCTAAGTGATCACGTGATCCAAATCAACTAAACCATGTCCGATCATCACGTAAGATGGAGTAGTTTCATTGGTGAACATCTTTATGTTGATCATATCTACTATATGATTCACGCTCGACCTTTCGGTCTCCGTGTTCCGAGGCCATATCTGTATATGCTTGGCTCGTCAAGTTTAACCTGAGTATTCCGCGTGTGCAACTGTTTTGCACCCGTTGTATTTGAACGTAGAACCTATCACACCCGATCATCACATGGTGTCTCAGCACGAAGAACTTTCGCAACGGTGCATACTCAGGGAGAACACTACTTGATAATTTAGTGAGAGATTATCTTATAATGCTACCGTCAATCAAAGCAAGATAAGATGCATAAAAGATAAACATCACATGCAATCAATATAAGTGATATGATATGGCCATCATCATCTTGTGCTTGTGATCTCCATCTCCGAAGCACCGTCGTGATCACCATCGTCATCAGCATGACACCTTGATCTCCATCGTAGCATCGTTGTTGTCTCGCCAAGCTTATGCTTCCACGACTATCGCTACCGTTTAGTGATAAAGTAAAGCATTACATCGCGATTGCATTGCATACAATAAAGCGACAACCATATGGCTCCTGCCGGTTGCCGATAACTCGGTTACAAAACATGATCATCACATACAATAAAATTCAGCATCATGCCTTGACCATATCACATCACAACATGCCCTGCAAAAACAAGTTAGACGTCCTCTACTTTGTTGTTGCAAGTTTTACGTGGCTGCTACGGGCTTAAGCAAGAACCAATCTCACCTATGCATCAAAACCACAACGATAGTTTGTCAATTTGACTCCGTTTTAACCTTCGCAAGGACCGGGCGTAGCCATACTCGGTTCAACTAAAGTTGGAGAAACTGTCACCCACAAGCCACCTCTGTGCAAAGCACGTCGGGAGAACCGGTCTCGCGTAAGCGTACGCGTAATGTTGGTCTGGGCCGCTTCATCCAACAATACCGCAGAACCAAAGTATGGCATGCTGGTAGGCAGTATGACTTATATCGCCCACAACTCACTTGTGTTCTACTCGTGCATATAACATCAACATATAAAACCTAGGCTCGGATGCCACTGTTGGGTTTCGTAGTAATTTCAAAAAAATTCTTATGCACACGCAAGATCATGGTGATGATAGCAACGAGAGGGGGAGTATGATCTACATACCCAGTAGATCGACAACGGAAGCGTTTGGTTGATGTAGTCGTACGTCTTCACGATCCGACCGATCAAGCACCGAAACTACGGCACCTCCGAGTTCTAGCACACGTTCAGCTCGATGACGATCCCCGGACTCCGATCTAGCAAAGTGTCGGGGAAGAGTTCCGTCAGCACGACGGCGTGGTGACGATCTTGATGTACTACAGCAGCAGGGCTTCGCCTAAACTCCGCTACAATATTATCGAGGACTATGGTGGCTGGGGGCGCCGCACACGACTAAGGAATAGATCACGTGGATCAACTTGTGTGTCTCTGGGGTGCCCCTGCCTCCGTATATAAAGGACTAAGGGGGGAGGCTGGCCGGCCAAGGAGGCTGCGCCAGGAGTCCTACTCCCTCTGGGAGTAGGATTCCCCCCCCCCCAATCCTAGTTGGAATAGGATTCGCGGAGGGGGAAAAGAGAGAGAGGGGGGCCGGCCACCTCTCCTTGTCCTAATAGGACTAGGGGAGGGGGGAGGCGTGCAGCCCATCTTGGGCTGCCCCTTCTCTTTTCCACTAAAGCCCACTAAGGCCCATATAGCTCCCGGGGGGTTCCGGTAACCTCCCGGTACTCCGGTAAAATCCCGATTTCACCCGGAACACTTCCGATATCCAAACATAGGCTTCCTATATATCAATCTTTATGTCTCGACCATTTCGAGACTCCTCGTCCTGTCCGTGATCACATCCGGGACTCCGAACAACCTTCGGTACATCAAAATGCATAAACTCATAATATAACTGTCATCGTAACCTTAAGCGTGCGGACCCTACGGGTTCGAGAACAATGTAGACATGACCGAGACACGTCTCCGGTCAATAACCAATAGCGGGACCTGGATGCCCATATTGGCTCCTACATATTCTACGAAGATCTTTATCGGTCAGACCGCATAACAACATACGTTGTTCCCTTTGTCATCGGTATGTTACTTGCCCGAGATTCGATCGTCGGTATTCCAAATACCTAGTTCAATCTCGTTGCCGGCAAGTCTCTTTACTCGTTCTGTAATATATCACCCTGCAACTAACTTATTAGTTGCAATGCTTGCAAGGCTTAAGTGATGTGTATTACCGAGAGGGCCCACAGATACCTCTCCTACAATCGGAGTGACAAATCCTAATCTCGAAATACGCCAACCCAACATGTACCTTTGGAGACACCTGTAGTACTCCTTTATAATCACCCAGTTACGTTGTGACGTTTGGTAGCACCCAAAGTGTTCCTCCGGCAAACGGGAGTTGCATAATCTCATAGTTATAGGAACATGTATAAGTCATGAAGAAAGCAATAGCAACATACTAAACGATCCGGTGCTAAGCTAATGGAATGGGTCTTGTCAATCAGATCATTCACTTAATGATGTGATCCCGTTAATCAAATAACAACTCATTGTTCATGGTTAGGAAACATAACCATCTTTGATTAACGAGCTAGTCAAGTAGAGGCATACTAGTTACACTTTGTTTGTCTATGTATTCACACATGTATTATGTTTCCGGTTAATACAATTCTAGCATGAATAATAAACATTTATCATGATATAAGGAAATAATAACTTTATTATTGCCTCTAGGGCATATTTCCTTCAGAGGATTCATGTTGACTATTTAGATTCTACACAAAAAATCAATGATGACCAATGTATAGTTTTGATGTTTTTAGATGCTTAGCCTTAGTAGTAGCATTTTTTCAGGACAAAGCGCTACTGATATTGGGCTTAGCAGTAGCGCGCTCCCTGTACCCACGCTACTGCTACAGCAAAACAAAACACGCGGCCCGGCCCCCTGCACGCTCATCTCTCTCAGTTGTCCCCCTCCGCCCGACGCCAGCAGCTGCGGTTAGGGTTTCTCCTCCGCCACCACGCGCCACCACCACCGCCGCCGAAGGTAATGCTCCTCCCCCCTCTCGCCACCCCTCTGCTAGCTGCTCCTCCACCCTCTTGCCGCCCACTCTGTCGCTGCCCGCGAGCTCTGGCCGGGCGCCTTTGGCCGACTGCCCTTGATCCCCTTGCCGGTCATTGTCGTCGCCCCCTCTCATAGGAAAGTCACCGACCTTCCCCTCATCAGCACCCCCGACCGAGGTCACCATGCCATCCCCCCTCCTCGTCAGCACCCCCCGAGGGTTGCCCTACCTAGATGCAGCGAGGGCTTATGAATTTCATATGGATAACTAGATGCTTTTGTTTTTCTGTAATAAGTTATTTTTTGCAAAATGTAGGTGCCAATTTAGTTGAAATGCTTTGGTAGGTGGTACAAGTATTTAGTTTGCAAGTGCTAAGCTAATCCCAATTAAATTTTCCACTTGTTCTTTTAAGCAGTTATCTTAGGCAATAGGGGTCAAATTAGATGAAATGTGTCTAGTTGGTGGTACCTTGATTTGGTAGATAACTTATTACAGATCTTAGGATTATACCTTTGGTAGGGGCCAAATAGTTTTTTTGGCGATAGGTGCCCCTGAAATTACTTCTCGCGGAAGAATCTCTTCATCTAGAGATATTCTAGAAGGTGTTAGTAAGCTAATTGAGAACTTGTTGTCTGTGAGTCTTGTTGGCTGATTTGGCATTGGCCTGCTAGTTGTTGGTTCTATTATAGAAGGTGTTAGTAAGTTAATTGAGAGCTTGTTGTTTACTTTTTGGGATCGGGTTCCACTATGAAAATATAACTGAAGAAGAACCAAAAATATCATATGCTACTATTTTTATTTCCTGTGAAGTGGATCGTTAATCCTTTGCTCATATTGCTTTAGGAAAATGGCGCCACCACCACCACCATGTCGACTGTGCAAGTCAAGGTGCGCCAACAGCCTTGCAACTGGCAAGCTGTTCGGCATCTACTTCCAGCCGCATGCGGCGGTAAGAAATTAGATGAAATGTAACAACTATTTTATTTTTAGTGTTGGCATTACTGCATTGTGTCATTTTGCTTTTTTTACACAGATCGTCCCATGCAATGTGAGATTGAAATTCAACAAGCTGACAGGAGACACTGTGACATTTGAGGCTCCTAGGGGCCATACACTATGGAGGTCGAGAAAGGACGCAATATGTCGCAGATTGGAGGAGATGGATGGGCCCGTTTCCTCGCCCGCATGCGTCTTACTGGTGGTGAGTTGATCAGCTTCTTCTTCAGAGCAGAAAGACCCAAGCTGGCTGTCATTTATATCAACCTGGTGGAAGATGATGAAGATGACAAAGATAATGAAGATGACGAAGATGATGAAGATAATGAGGACCCACTCGATGAAGATGATGAGAACCCACTTCATGAAGCCATCGTAGCTCAAAGAATGAGGCTGGGCGAGGAGGAGGTGTGCAACCTATGGGACATAATTCCGCCACATGATGAATTTGTCGGGGTGCCATTCGTGACCCGTCTGACAAGTACCATGGTCAATCGGCATGAAATGGTATGTTATACTGACTGTAGTAATTTGATGATATATATATATATGCTTTATTGTTATACTTACAAATGCAAATTATCCGATGATATACTTAGTGTAGATTCCAATGATATGCTTTGTGGAATCTAGTCGATGATATGCTTTAGTGTAGAGTCTGATCACATGCTTATTAGTGTAGAATCCAAGGAACTATTAGTAGTGTAGATAATCCATATATACTTATTAGTAGAATTCATGCTTAATTAGTACAAATGCGTAGTATTGTGTCTTTTGATAGTGTAGAAATCTATACTCAATAGAAATATATTTGCAAGAGTATGTGCGAGGCTATTTATTAATTGATATGTTTTTCTTATTCAGAAATTGCCAAAGAACCTATCTGTGAGTTGTGGTATCGAGCCTGCTGAAGAAGGCTCAGCTAGACTACGCCTTACCGCAAGGGGCTCCGTCACCACATGTACTTACCGCATGGACACAGACGGTCGCACACACTTAAACTCGGTTGGGTGGAAGAGATTCTTTGTTGGCAAGAATCTTCGTGTTGGACAGGCCATCCTAATTACTATCAGGAACACCCACCGCCCAGGCTTGAGGATGATGGTCGTCGTCGATATTATCTAGCTAGAACTACGTATGTGTGTGTGGCTATATCATCTAGAACTACATTTGATGATCGTCGTCGATATCATGTAGAACTACATATGATGATCGTCGTCGATATCATCTAAAACTATATATGATGATCGTCATCGATATCACCTTTGTACAGCTTGAGGATGCATATGATGATCGTTATCGAGTAATTTGGAACGGAGGTAGTACTACCTAGTACCTATAATGCTTTATGAAATTGATATCTAGTAGTACCTAGTATCTAGAAATTGCAGTTTATTGAAACTGAAACTTGGTAGGAAGCAGGGGAAAATGATGAAACACATAGCAGTAGCGCGGGGCTAGGAAAGCGCTACAACTAAGTAATAGTAGCGTGTTCTAGAAAAGCGCTGCTGGTATAGTCAATAGTAGTAGCGCGGGTGCAAACCGCGCTACTACTAACAGTTAGCTGTAGTGCCTTAGCGCGGCAGCCCGCGCTGCCGATAGCCTCAAAACCCGCACTACTACTAGGGTTTTCCCTAGTAGTGCTTAGCAACTGAACCAGTATCAAATAATGAGGGGTTGCTATCCTTCTTATCCGCCAAATGTTGGAAATATGCCCTAGAGGCAATAATAAAATGGTTATTATTATATTTCCTTGTTCATGATAATTGTCTATTGTTCATGCTATAATTGTGTTATCCGGAAACCATAATACATGTGTGAATACATAGACCATAACATGTCCCTAGTGAGCCTCTAGTTGACTAGCTCATTGATCAATAGATGGTTACAGTTTCCTAACCATTGACATTGGATGTCATTGATAACGGGATCACATCATTAGGAGAATGATGTGATGGACAAGACCCAATCCTAAGCATAGCACAAGATTGTCTAGTTCGTTTGCTAAAGCCTTTCTAATGTCAAGTATCTTTTTCCTTAGACCATGAGATTGTGCAACGCCCGGATACCGTAGGAGTACTTTGGGTGTGCCAAATGTCACAACGTAACTGGGTGGCTATAAAGGTACACTGCGGGTATCACCGAAAGTATCTGTTGGGTTGGCACGAATCGAGACTGGGATTTGTCACTCCATATGATGGAGAGGTATCTTTGGGCCCACTCGGTAGGACATCATCATAATGAGCTCAGTGTGATCAAGGAGTTGATCACAGGATGATGTGTTACAGAACGAGTAAAGAGACTTGCCGTAACGAGATTGAACAAGGTATCGGTATACCGATGATAGAATCTCGGGCAAGTGCTATACCGGTAGACAAAGGGAATCGTATACGGGATTGATTGAATCCTTGACATCATGGTTCATCCGATGAGATCATCGTGGAGCATGTGGGAGACAACATGGGTATCCAGATCCCGCTATTGGCTATTGGCCGGAGAGATGTCTCAGTCATGTCTGCATGCCTCCCGAACCCGTAGGGTCTGCACACTTAAGGTTCGATGACGCTAGGGTTATAGGGAATAGATGTACGTGGTTATAGAATGTTGTTCGGAGTCCCGGATGAGATCCCGGATGTCACGAGGAGTTCCGGAATGGTCTGGAGGTAAAGATTATATATGGGAAATCCAGTTTCAGTCACCGGAAAGGTTTCGGGGTTTATCGGTATTGTACCGGGACCACCGAAGGGGTTCCGAGGGTCCACCGGGAGGGTCCACGTGCCCCGAAGGACCTAATGGGATGTAGTTGGGCGGGAACCAGCCCCTTAGTGGGCTGGTGCGCCCCCAAGGGCCCAAGGCGCCTAGGGTTGGAAACCATAGGGGGGCGCTGCCCCCCCCCCCCCCCGGGGGCGGGCCCTCCCCCCTAGTTGGAAACCCTAAGGGGGCCGCTGCCCCCCGAGGGGCCGCCCCCCCTCTAGATGGATCTAGGGGGGCGGCCCCCTCTCCCCTTCCCCCTACAAATAGTGGGGGGTGGGAGGGCAACCGCACCCCTTCTCCTGGTGCAGCCCTACCCCTCTCCTTCCTCGTCTCTCGCAGTGCTTGGTGAAGCCCTGCTGGAGTGCCACGCTCCTCCACCACCACCACGCCGTCGTGCTGCTGCTAGACGGAGTCTTCCCCAATATCTCCCTCTCTCCTTGCTGGATCAAGGCGCGGGAGACGTCACCGGGCTGCACGTGTGTTGAACGCTGAGGCACCGTTGTTCGGTGCTTAGATCGGAATCGGGCGCGATCTGAATCGCGTCGTGTACGACTCCACCGACCGCGTTCTTGCAACGCTTCCGCATCGCGATCTTCAAAGTTATGAAGATGCACTCCCCTCTCGTTGCTAGTAAACTCCACAGATTGATCTTGGTGATGCGTAGAAATTTTTTAATTTCTGCAACGATCCCCAACAATGGCATCATTAGCTAGGTCTATGCGTAGTTTCTATGCACGAGTAGAACACAAATTGTTGTGGGCGTCAATTTTGCCAATTTACTTGCCGTTACTAGTCTTATCTTGAGTCGGCGGCATCGTGGGATGAAGCAGCCCGGACCGACCTTACACGTACGCTTACGTGAGAGAGGTTCCACCGACTGACATGCACTAGTTGCATAAGGTAGCTAGCGGGTGCCTGTCTCTCCCACTTTAGTCGGATCGGATTCGATGAAAAGGGTCCTTATGAAGGGTAAATAGAAATTGGCATATCACGTTGTGGTTTTGGCGTAGGTAAGAAACGTTCTTGCTAGAAACCTATAGCAGCCACGTAAAAATTTGCAACAACAATTAGAGGACGTCTAACTTGTTCTTGCAACATATGTTGTGTGATGTGATATGGCCAAAAGGATGTGATGAATGATATATGTGATGTATGAGATTGATCATGTTCCTATAATAGGAATCACGACTTGCTTGTCAATGAGTATGACAACCGGCAGGACACATAGGAGTTGTCTTAATTTATTGTATGACATGCGTGTCAATGAAAATGCCACGTAATTACTTTGCTTTATTGCTAACCGTTAGCTATAGTAGTAGAAGTAATAGTTGGCGAGGCAACTTCATGAAGACACGATGATGAAGATCATGATGATGGAGATCATGGTGTCATGCCGGTGACGATGATGATCATGGCGCCCCGAAGATGGAGATCAAAAGGAGCAAAATGATATTGGCCATATCATGTCACTATTTGATTGCATGTGATGTTTATCATGTTTTTACATCTTATTTGCTAAGAACGACGGTAGCATAAATAAGATGATCCCTCATTAAAATATCAAGAATTGTGTTCCCCCCTAACTGTGCACCGTTGCTAAGGCCCGTTGTTCCGAAGCACCACGTGATGATCAGGTGTGATAGGTTCTAACGTTCGCATACAATGGGTGTAAGCCAGATTTACACACGCAATACACTTAGGTTGACTTAACGAGCCTAGCATGTACAGACATGGCCTTGGAACATGAAAGACCGAAAGGTCGAACATGAGTCGTATAGAAGATATGATCAACATGAAGATGTTCACCGATGATGACTAGTCCGTCTCACATGATGATCGGACACGGCCTAGTTGACTCGGATCATGTATCACTTAGATGACTAGAGGGATGTCTATCTGAGTGGGAGTTCATTGAATAATTTGATTAGATGAACTTAATTATCATGAACATAGTCTAAAAATTTGCAATATGTCTTGTAGATCAAATGTCCCACACTAATGTTGCCCTCAACTTCAATGCGTTCCTAGAGAAAACCAAGCTGAAAGACGATGGTAGCAACTACACAGACTGGGTCCATAACCTGAGGATTATCCTCATGGCTGCCAAGAAAGCATATGTCCTTGAAGCACCGCTAGGTGATGCACCTGTTTTCTCGGCAACTCAAGACGTTATGAACGCCTGGCAGTCGCGTAGTGATGATTACTCCCTGGTTTAGTGCGGCATGCTTTACAGCTTAGAACCGGGGCTCCAAAAGCGTTTTGAGCAGCACGGAGCATATGAGATGTTCCAAGAGCTGAAAATGGTTTTCCAAGCTCATGCCCGGGTCAAGAGATATGAAGTCTCCGACAAGTTCTACAGTTGTAAGATGGAGGAGAATAGTTCTGTCAGCGAGCACATACTCAAAATGTCTGGGTTGCACAACCGCTTATCTCAGTTGGGAGTTAATCTCCCGGATGATGCGGTCGTTGACAGAATCCTTCAGTCACTCCCACCTAGCTATAAGAGCTTTGTGATGAACTTCAATATGCAGGGGATGGAAAAGACCATTCCTGAGGTATATTCAATGCTGAAATCAGCGGAGGTGGGGATCAAAAAGGAACATCAAGTGTTGATGGTCAATAAAACCACTAAGTTCAAGAAAGGCAAGAGTAAGAAGAACTTCAAGAAGGATGGCAAGGGAGTTGCCGCGCCCGGTAAGCCAGTTGCCGGGAAGAAGCCAAAGCATGGACCCAAGCCTGAGACTGAGTGCTTTTATTGCAAGGGAAATGGTCACTGGAAGCGGAACTGCCCCAAGTACTTAGCGGATAAGAAGGTCGACAATACCAAAGGTATATGTGATATACATGTTATTGATGTGTACCTAACCAGCGCTCGTAGTAGCTCCTGTGTATTTGATACCGGTGCCGTTGCTCATATTTGTAACTCAAAACAGGTGCTGCGAAATAAGCGGAGACTGGCGAAGGACGAGGTGACGATGCACGCCGGGAATGGTTCCAAGGTCGATGTGATCGCCGTCGGCACGCTACCTCTACATTTACCTACGGGGTTAGTTTTAAACCTCAATAATTGTTATTTAGTACCAGCTTTAAGCATGAACATTGTATCTGGATCTCGTTTAATGCGAGATGGCTACTCATTTAAATCTGAGAATAATGGTTGTTCTATTTATATGAGCGATATGTTTTATGGTCATGCCCCGCTGGTCAATGGTTTATTCTTATTGAATCTCGAACGTGATGTTACACATATTCATAGTGTGAATGCCAAAAGATGTAAGGTTGATAATGATAGTCCCACGTACTTATGGCACTGCTGCCTTGGTCACATTGATGTCAAGCGCATGAAGAAACTCCATGCAGATGGACTTTTGGAGTCTCTTGATTATGAATCATTTGACACGTGTGAACCATGCCTCATGGGCAAAATGACCAAGATTCCGTTCTCCGGAACAATGGAGCGAGCAACCAACTTATTGGAAATCATACATACTGATGTGTGCGGTCCAATGAGCATTGAGGCTCGCGGTGGTTATCGTTATGTTCTCACTCTCACTGATGACTTAAGTAGATATGGGTATGTCTACTTAATGAAACACAAGTCTGAGACCTTTGAAAATTTCAAGGAATTTCAGAGTGAGGTTGAGAATCAACGTGACAGGAAAATCAAGTTCTTACAATCAGATCGGGGGGAGAATATTTGAGTCACGAATTTGGCACGCACTTAAGGAAATGTGGAATTGTTTCACAACTCACGCCGCCTGGAACACCTCAGCGTAATGGTGTGTCCGAACGTCGTAAATCGCACTCTATTGGATATGGTGCGATCTATGATGTCTCTTACCGATTTACCGCTATCATTTTGGGGTATGCTTTAGAGACTGCCGCATTCACTTTAAATAGGGCTCCGTCGAAATCCGTTGAGACGACACCGTATTGAATTATGGTTTGGGAAGAAACCTAAGCTGTCGTTTCTTGAAAGTTTGGGGATGCGATGCTTATGTCAAGAAACTTCAACCTGAAAAGCTCGAACCCAAGTCGGAAAAATGCGTCTTCATAGGATACCCTAAGGAAACTATTGGGTATACCTTCTACCTCAGATCCGAAGGCAAGATCTTTGTTGCCAAGAATGGATCCTTTCTAGAGAAAGAGTTTCTCTCGAAAGAAGTAAGTGGGAGGAAAGTAGAACTTGATGAAGTATTGCCTCTTGAACCGGAGAGTAGCGCAGCTCAAGAAAATGTTCTGAGGTGCCTGCACCGACTAGAGAGGAAGTTAATGATGATGATCATGAAACTTCAGATCAAGTTGCTACTGAACTTCGTAGGTCCACAAGGACACGTTCCGCACCAGAGTGGTACGGCAACCCTGTCCTGGAAATCATGTTGTTAGACAATGGTGAACCTTCGAACTATGAAGAAGCGATGGCGGGCCCGGATTCCGACAAATGGCTTGAAGCCATGAAATCCGAGATAGGATCCATGTATGAAAACGAAGTATGGACTTTGAATGACTTGCCCGATGATCGGCGAGCCATAGAAAATAAATGGATCTTTAAGAAGAAGACATACGCGGATGGTAATGTAACCATCTATAAGGCTTGGCTTGTCGCTAAGGGTTATCGACAAGTTCAAGGCGTTGACTACGATGAGACCTTCTCACCCGTAGCGAAGCTGAAGTCTGTCCGAATCATGTTAGCAATTGCCACGTTCTATGATTATGAGATATGGCAAATGGACGTCAAAATGGCATTCCTTAATGGTTTCCTTAAGGAATAATTGTATATGATGCAGCCGGAAGGTTTTGTCGATCCTAAGAATGCTGACAAGGTATGCAAGCTCCAACGCTCGATCTATGGGCTGGTGCAAGCATCTCGAAGTTGGAACATTCGTTTTGATGAGATGATCAAAGCATTTGGGTTTACGCAGATTTATGGAGAAGCCCGTGTTTACAAGAAAGTGAGTGGGAGCTCTGTAGCATTTCTTGTATTATATGTGGATGACATACTATTGATGGGAAATGATATAGAACTCTTGGAAAGCATAAAGGCCTACTTGAATAAGTGTTTTTCAATGAAGGACCTTGGAGAAGCTGCTTACATATTAGGCATCAAGATCTATAGAGATAGATCGAGACGCCTCATTGGTCTTTCACAAAGCACGTACCTTGACAAGATATTGAAGAAGTTCAATATGGATCACTCCAAGAAGGGGTTCTTACCTGTATTGCAAGGTGTGAGATTGAGCACGACTCAATGCCCGACCATGGCAGAAGATAGAGAAAAGATGAGTGTCGTCCCCTATGCCTGGGCCATAGGGTCTATTATGTATGCCATGCTGTGTACCAGACCTGATGTAAACCTTGTCGTAAGTTTGGTAGGAAGGTACCAAAGTAATCCCGACATGGAACACTAGACAGCAGTCAAGAATATCCTGAAGTACATGAAAAGGACTAAGGATATGTTTCTCGTTTATGGAGGTGATGAAGAGCTCGTCATAAAGGGTTACGTCGATGCTAGTTTCGACACAGATCTAGATGACTCCAAGTCACAAATCGGATACGTGTATATTTTGAATGGTGGGGCAGTCAGCTGGTGCAGTTGCAAGCAAAGCGTCGTGGCGGGATCTACATGTGAAGCGGAGTACATGGCAGCCTCGGAGGCAGCACTTGAAGCAATCTGGATGAAGGAGTTCATTACCGACCTAGGAGTTATTCCCAATGTGTCGGGCCCGATGACTCTCTTCTGTGACAGCACTGGAGCTATTGCCCTTGCCAAGGAGCCCAAGTTTCACAAGAAGACCAAGCATATCAAGCGTCGCTTCAACTCCATTCATGAAAATGTTCAAGATGGAGACATAGAGATTTGTAAAGTGCATACGGACCTGAATGTCGCAGATCCGTTGACTAAACCTCTTCCACGTGCAAAACATGATCAACACCAGAACTCTATGGGTGTTCGATTCATCATAATGTAACTAGGTTATTGACTCTAGTGCAAGTGGGAGACTGTTGGAAATATGCCCTAGAGGCAATAATAAAATGGTTATTATTATATTTCCTTGTTCATGATAATTATCTATTGTTCATGCTATAATTGTGTTATCCGTAAAATCGTAATACATGTGTGAATACATAGACCACAACATGTCCCTAGTGAGCCTCTAGTTGACTAGCTCATTGATCAATAGGTGGTTATGGTTTCCTAACCATGGACATTGGATGTCATTGATAACGGGATCACATCATTAGGAGAATGATGTGATGGACAAGACCTAATCATAAGCATAGCACAAGATCGTGTAGTTCGTCTGCTAAAGCTTTTCTAATGTCAAGTATCTTTTTCCTTAGACCATGAGATTGTGCAACTCCCGGATACCGTAGGAGTACTTTGGGTGTGCCAAACGTCACAACGTAACTGGGTGACTATAAAGGTACACTGCGGGTATCACCGAAAGTATCTGTTGGGTTGGCACGAATCGAGACTGGGATTTGTCACTCCGTATGACGGAGAGGTATCTCTGGGCCCACTCGGTAGGACATCATCATAATGAGCTCAGTGTGATCAAGGAGTTGATCACGGGATGATGTGTTACTGAACGAGTAAAGAGACTTGCCGTAACGAGATTGAACAAGGTATCAGTATACCGACGATCGAATCTCGGGCAAGTGCTATACCGGTAGATAAAGGGAATCGTATACGGGATTGATTGAATCCTTGAGATCGTGGTTCATCCGATGAGATCATCATGGAGCATGTGGGAGCCAACATGGGTATCCAGATCCCGCTATTGGCTATTGGCCGGAGAGATGTCTCAGTCATGTCTGCATGCCTCCCGAACCCGTAGGGTCTGCACACTTAAGGTTCGATGACGCTAGGGTTATAGGGAATATATGTACGTGGTTACCGAATGTTGTTCGGAGTCCCGGATGAGATCCCGGACGTCACGAGGAGTTCCAGAATGGTCCGGAGGTAAAGATTTATATGTGGGAAGTCCAGTTTCAGTCACCGGAAAGGTTTCGGGGTTTATCGGTATTGTACCGGGACCACCGAAGGGGTTCCAGGGGTCCACCGGGAGGGTCCACCTGCCCCAAAGGACCTAATGGGCTATAGTTGGGTAGGAACTAGCCCCTTAGTGGGCTGGTGCGCCCCCCAAGGGCCCAAGGCACCTAGGGTTGGAAAATCCTAGGGGGCCGCTGCCCCCCCCCCCCGGGGCGGGCGCCCCCCCTAGTTGGAAACCCTAAGGGGGCCGCTGCCCCCCGAGGGGCCACCGCAGCAGGGGCCACCGCCCCCTCTAGATGGATCTAGGGGGTCGGCCCCCTCTCCCCTTCCCCCCTATAAATAGTGGGGGGTGGGAGGGCAACCGCACCCCTTCTCCTGGCGCAGCCCTACCCCTCTCCCTCCTCATCTCTCACAGTGCTTGGTGAAGCCCTGCTGGAGTGCCACGCTCCTCCACCACGACCACGCCGTCGTGCTGCTGCTGGACGGAGTCTTCCCCAACCTCTCCCTCTCTCCTTGCTGGATCAAGGCGCGGGAGACGTCACCGGGCTGCACGTGTGTTGAACGCAGAGGCACCGTTGTTCGGTGCTTAGATCGGAATCGGTCGCGATTTGAATCGCTTCGTGTACGACTCCACCGACCGCGTTCTTGCAACGCTTCCGCATCGCGATCTTCAAAGGTATGAAGATGCACTCCCCTCTTGTTGCTAGTAAACTCCATAGATTGATCTTGGTGATGTGTAGAATTTTTTTAATTTCTGCAACGATCCCCAACACCAAATACTTGGGGCAGTTCTGCTTCCAGTGACCAGTCGCTTTGCAGTAGAAGCACTTAGTCTCAGGCTTAGGTCTAGACTTGGGCTTCTTCACTTGAGCAGCAACTTGCTTGCCGTTCTTCTTGAAGTTCCCCTTCTTCCCTTTGCCCTTTTCTTGAAACTAGTGGTGTTGTCAACCATCAACACTTGATGCTTTTCTCGATTTCTACCTTCGTCGATTTCAGCATCACGAAGAGCTTGGGAATCATTTCTGTTATCCCTTGCATATTATAGTTCATCACGAAGTTCCAGTAACTTGGTGATAGTGACTAGAGAACTCTGTCAATCACTGTCTTATCTGGAAGATTAACTCCCACTTGATTCAAGTGATTGTAGTACTCAGACATTCTGAGCATATGCTCACTAGCTGAGCTATTCTCCTCCATCTTGTAGGCAAAGTGCTGTCAGAGGTATCCTACCTCTCGACACGGGCATGAGTATGAAATACCAATTTCAACTCTTGGAACATCTCATATGCTCCGTGGCGTTCAAAACGTCTTTGAAGCCCCGATTCTAAGCCGTAAAGCATGGTGCACTAAACTATCAAGTAGTCATCATATCGAGCTCGCCAAATGTTCACAACGTCTGCATCCGCTCCTGCAATCGGTCTGTCACCTAGCGGTGCATCAAGGACATAATTATTATGTGCAGCAGTGAGGATAATCCTCAGATCACGGATCCAATCCGCATCATTGCTACTAACATCTTTCAACTTAGTTTTTCTCTATGAACATATCAAAAATAAATGGGGAGCTACATCGCGAGCAATTGATCTACAACATAGATATGCAAATACTATCAGGACTAAGTTCATGATAAATTAAAGTTCAATTAATCATATTACTTAAGAACTCCCACTTAGATAGACATCCCTCTAGTCATCTAAATGATCACGTGATCCAAATCAACTAAACCATGTCCGATCATCACGTGAGATGGAGTAGTTTTCAATGGTGAACATCACTATGTTGATCATATCTACTATATGATTCATGCTCGACCTTTCGGTCTCAGTGTTCCGAGGCCATATATGTATATGCTAGGCTCGTCAGGTTTAACCCGAGTATTCTACGTGTGCAAAACTGGCTTGCACCCGTTGTACAAGAACGTTGAGCTTATCACACCCGATCATCACGTGGTGTCTCGGCACGACGAACTTTTGCAACGGTGCATACTTAGGGAGAACATTTGTACCTTGATTTTTTTAGTGAGAGATCATCTTATAATGCTACCACCGAACTAAGCAAAATAAGATGTATAAAAGATAATAATCACATGCAATCAAAAATATGTGACATGATATGGCCATCATCATCTTGTGCCTCTGATCTTCATCTCCAAAGTAATGTCATGATCTCCATTGTTACCGGCATGACACCATGATCTCCATCATCTTGATCTTTTATCAATGTGTCGTCACATGGTCGTCTCACCAGCTATTGCTTTTGCAACTATTGCTATCGCATAGCGATAAAGTAAAGCAATTACATGGCACTTGCATCTTATGCAATAAAGAGACAACCATAAGGCTCCTGCCAGTTGCCGATAACTTTAACGAAACATGATCATCTCATACAATAAAATATAGCATCATGCCTTGACCATATCACATCACAACATGCCCTGCAAAAACAAGTTAGACATCCTCTACTTTGTTGTTGCAAGTTTTACGTGGCTGCTACGGGCTGAGCAAGAACCGTTCTTACCTACACATCAAAACCACAACGATAGTTCGTCAAGTTAGTGATGTTTTAACCTTCAACAATGACCGGACGTAGTCACACTCGGTTCAACTAAAGTTGGAGAAACTGACACCCGCCAGCCACCTGTGTGCAAAGCACGTCGGTAGAACCAGTCTCGCGTAAGCGTACGTGTAATGTCGGTCCGGGCTGCTTCATCCAACAATACCGCCGAACCAAAGTATGACATGCTGGTAAGCAGTATGACTTATATCGCCCACAACTCACTTGTGTTCTACTCGTGCATATAACATCAACGCATAAACCTGGCTCGGATGCCACTGTTTGTAAACGCAGTAATTTCAAAAATTTCCTACGCACACGCAAGATCATGGTGATGCATAGCAACGAGAGGGGAGAGTGTCGTCTACATACCCTCGTAGACCATAAGCGGAAGCGTTATAACAACGCGGTTGATGTAGTCGTACGTCTTCACGATCAACCGATCCTCGGTACGGAACGTACGGCACCTCCGCGTTCAGCACACGTTTGGCTCGGTGACGTTCCGAGAACTCACTATCCAGTAGAGCTTCGGGAAGAGCTTCATCAGCACGACCGCGTGGTGACAGTTTTGATGAAGCTATCACGCAAGGCTTCGCCTAAGCACCGCTACGATATGGCCGAGGTGGATTATGGTGGAGGGAGGCACCGCACACGGCTAAAAGATCAATGATCAATTGTTGTGTGTCTATGGGGTGCCCCTGGCCACGTATATAAAGGAGGGAGGAGGAGGCCGGTCCTAGAGGGGGGCGCCAAGTGTGGGGAGTCCTACTAGGACTCCCAAGTCCTAGTAGGATTCCCCTTTTCCTTTCCGGAGTAGGAGAGAAGAAAGAAGGAAAGAGAGAGGGAGTAGGAAAGGGCAAAGGGGGGCGCCGCCCCCTTTCCCCTAGTCCAATTCAGACCCATGGGGGGCGCGCACCTCCTTCACTTTGTCTTGCCTCCTCTATTCCCGTATGGCCCAATACTTCTCCCGGCGAATTCCCGTAACTCTTCGGTACTCTGAAAAATACCCAAATCACTCGGAACCTTTCCGATGTCCGAATATAGCCTTCCAATATATCGATCTTTACATCTCGACCATTTTGAGACTCCTCGTTATGTCCCCGATCTTATCCAGGACTCCGAACAAACTTCGGTCATCAAATCACATAACTCATAATACAAATCATCACAGAACGTTAAGCGTGCAGACCCTATGGGTTCGAGAACTATGTAGACATGACCGAGACTCATCTCCAGTCAATAACCAATAGCGGAACCTGTATGCTCATATTAGTTCCTACATATTCTACGAAGATCTTTATCGGTCAAACCGCATAATGGTATACGTTGATCCCTTTGTCATCGGTATGTTACTTGCCCGAGATTCGATCGTCGGTATCTCAATACCTAGTTCAATCTCGTTACCGACAAGTCTCTTTACTCGTTCCGTAATGCATCATCCCACAACTAACTCATTAGTCACATTGCTTGCAAGGCTTATAGTGATGTGCATTACCGAGAGGGCCCAGAGATACCTCTCCGACAATCGGAGTGACAAATCCTAATCTTGATCTATGCCAACTCAACAAGTACCATCAGAGACACCTGTAGAGCACATTTATAATCACCCAGTTACATTGTGATGTTTGGTAGCACACAAAGTGTTCCTCCGATATTCGGGAGTTGCATAATCTCATAGTCAGAGGAACATGTATAAGTCATGAAGAAAGCAATAGCAACAAACTAAACGATCATCGTGCTAAGCTAACAGAATGGGTCAAGTCGATCACATCATTCTTTAATGATGTGATCCCGTTAATCAAATGACAACTCATGTCTATGGCTAGGAAACTTAACCATCTTTGATTCAGCGAGCTAGTCAAGTAGAGGTATACTAGTGACACTCTGTTTGTCTATGTATTCACACATGTACTAAGTTTTCGGTTAATACAATTCTAGCATGAATAATAAACATTTATCATGATATAATGAAATAAATAATAACTTTATTATTGCCTCTAGGGCATATTTCCTTCATAAAGCATACACGATTGATAATATAATAGCATGAAATAATTAAAAATTATAGATATGTTCGAGACGTATCAACACGTCGTCACGAGCGTATGGTCCCACATGTAAGAAGCCACATCACTCACATATGGACCCGCTTGCCAGCATCCACGTCAACACTACATTGGGCCCACATGTCAGAGTTATTGACCGGTCAAACGACAACATCATAACTGTTGGCGACGTTCACCGTCATAGAAAAAATGATGGTCGATCCCACATGTAAGCAACCCCGTCAGCATATTATGGAACCATATGTCAATAGTGTTGACTTGTCAACCAACACCCAACTTATTACTAACAGGCACCGTCAGTGATAAAACCTATGTCGGACCCACTTGGAAGCTGCCCCATCAGTAACTGTTGGCCCCATTTGTCAGAATCTTTGACCAGTCAAACCCACTGAACGATTACTCATGACAAATTATCGTCACCGGAACCGATCTTAGGTGACAGATTGGCCTGTCGTAGGTGACAGTATTGGCGTCACCAAAAATGGCCGTCAGTGACAAAATGCAATCTTGCATGAAGGAAAAATTGCTATGGTCAAGAATTTATTTTCTGTGACGGCACTTCAGTGACGGTGGGGGTGATGAACGGAAAACGTCACCAATCCATATTTGGTGACGAAAAAAGATTTTACTTGACACAAGTGAAACGTCGTAGAATAGCGCTCGTTTTGTAGTGTGAGAAAATCTCAGCGACTCGACTTCCTGTTTCCTATTTAGGTAATCATAAGTAAGTCCCTCGTGCTCAATTGAGAGGATCTCATGACGCTTGAACACTTCACCCATTTGCGATTCAAGAGCAGCATACTCTTCAGACTCCATCTCCTCGACCAATAACTCTTCGAACTTCCTGAGGGTTTTCTCAAAATTTTCAAGGCAGTATTGTTGCTCTTTGGCAATTTTCTCAAGATTGTTGAACTCACTGAAGATGTGCATACTTTAGAAGGAAGAACTTGAAGCATGGATGAACAAGTTACTAAAATTTTTGAGAGTCAAATAATGATCCTAACAAAGTTCACTGGAAAGCCGAAACCTAATCCAGTTGAAAGTGTCAAGTTGATGATAAGTAGCGAAGAAGCTCCAAAGGATCACGATAGGAGGCATATACCTGAGCAATCTTACCCTGTTGACCGTTGCAGATTTCCATGAAGATGTTGACGTTGAAGCATCCACTACGCGAGGTATCAAATGATGAGGCGTATAAATGTTTCGTTGATCGAGATGCACTTAAGGTACGTGAATTAGATGCCAAATAAAATAAGTTGTATGGTAAGCTATTGGCTAAGCAAAAAGGATATATTTGAACCCTTTTATTGAAACAGAGATTGGATTGAATAAGTTCAATGCTTTATGAGATCTAGGTGCTAGTGTTTCTACTATCACTAGGACTGTTTATGGCAATCTCAATCTTGGTCATTTTGTTAATAGCGAAATTAAATTGAACATGACCAACTCTACCTTTACACAAACAGTAGAGATTAAAGATGGTGTAGTCATTCAAATTGATGATCGCCATGTTATGATTGATCTTGTTATCGTTGATATGCCAGAAGATCCCATTGCACCTATTATATTAGGCGGACCATTTCTAATAACTATAAAAGCTACCATCAATGTATTTGAAAAAAAGTGAGATTTGACCTTTCGATGAAGGACCTTTTGTTAGAAACTTTCCCAAGAAAAAAATAGATGGAGATGTATGCAGGAGATGGTATCATCATAAAGGCTAGAATCTACGGGCTTGGCATTATCATGTCGAAGGAGAAGTAATCATCACTAAGGTCAAGCTTATCGACCGAAAATGAAGCGCTTATGGGAGGCAACCCATATAAATAAGGTAGATGAAGAGTAAGTTTGTTTTGTTTTAGCTATTTCAATAAATAGTGTTGAAGTTTTTGTTTGAAGGAAAAGAACAGAAAAAGAGTCGCTACCGAGCACTGATCGACAAACTCTAAAAACATGCATAATTTATATCTGAGCGCATACAATGCAAAAAAAAGACCAACGACTACCCTTCACATTTGTCCGCTCACTTTTCATTTGAAACACCACCACTGCGATATTTTACTCACTGCCATGTCTTTCGGTAGGGGAGATCGTAGCCATCCTACAACCATTGCTCCAACCTAACATCTACTTCCCCTGACCCTTGCCTTCTACTTACTGCCATCGCCATTGCCTATCAACGCCAGGGGTGTCACATGGAGCAAGAAAACTACATTTAAGGCTTAGACATTCGATCAACATGGAAACCAAACCAATTATGAGCATTATCTTCAAAGACATCTATACCAGCGATGGCAAACTAAACTAAACTAGCGGGATGGCCACCACTAGCTACCCAGTTGGGCACGACATGGCTTGCCACGAGGGCCACCAACCCATAAACCCTAACCTAATGTTGGTATACTTCAAGTTTAAGTGTATACAACAGCAGACACCGCTTCACCAATTTGTATAAAGAGGGTGTGTACATCCCCTATTCCTCCCGCATCCGTCGGCTCGCTTCTCTGACGAGCTGATATTCTCGCGAAGCCTCGACCACTACATCATCTCTCGATAGGTAGCTCACCGCCAATGCCGCATCGTTTGTCCATGAATCGCCACATAGTGTAACCTAACTTCTACCCAACCTTTGACTTCCCACCCACCGCCGCCCATCATACCTCCGTCGGCATAGGGGGTAGGGAGGGGGTGTTCACGAAGATCAAGAAAACCCAATATGACAAACATGCGTGCGTAAAACACCATCCATTTGAAAGTTTGTACTCATCAAAGACAAAACAAACCAAACTTTTTCCTACACAATAAATGCACACAAAATACACACACAAAGCCAAAGAATGCCCTCGAACCTATCTATCCACCCATATCTGCAGACGGGCACAAAATCGGTTGTGCAGCAGCGACCGGCAGAGCCGTCGATCCCCCGCCGGACGGCCAGGAAAAGATAGATCGACGCAAACCCGGCGTGACACACGCCGGTCGGCTTCGATCGATCGATCGGGTGCGATCCCGGCTATAAACAACACGAGGGCCATCCGCCCCTCCGCCATCTGCGCCTCGCCCTCGGAGACCCAACAGCGAAGGCCATCAGCCGACCCCCAGCCCCCGCCCGAGCCCCGCTCTCGCCCCCGCCCGCCGCGGCGCTGCCCGCCGGCGAGATGGTCCCGCTGAACCACCCCGGCGTCGCCGCCGAGGTGCGGCTGGTGCTGCAGGGCGCCACCGACGCCGACCGCGAGTCCGTCCGCCGCGAGCTCTGCCAGGTATATAAAACCCTAGACCCGCTCCCCCGCTGCCCGCCGACCGGTTCGGCGCGTCCGATTCGCCCCTCGCCCGCCCGGATCTGTTCCGCTGTGGTTCGTATCAGCTAATCTCACTCGTCACTGTGGGGGTGCGTCCGTAGGTGATCGTTGCTACATTATCGGGTTGGGTGACCTAGATTCCGAATCGGTGGTGTGCACAGCGTTCCGTGGACCATGAATTGGTCGGCTGCCCTCTGTATGCAGGTGTAGGGCCTGCCTGCAAGCCAGAGCACTTGTGCTAGGGCATGTTTGCCCGAGCTTACAATTCCTGGCAATCGGTCAGCACTTAAGCCCAGGAGTCCGCCTTGTACGCGGTGTGCTGCTGATTCCGAGAGGCCGTTTCGCGGAATTCTGATATTATCACTACCGTTTGCGCGCCGCAAGACGACAAGATACGTTTATACTGTAATTAGTAAGCAGAATAGAATGGGAATTCATTTCCCACACTTGGATGTTCCTAATTGAGCTAGTTCTAATTGAACTCGTCATGTCAAATGCTCGCTATACAAATTGCGGTCGGCCCATCTGTCCATTTGACATATGTAGAAGGATTTGGGGATAGGGAATGAGATGTGCCGATGCAGCACCTGGGCTGAGAGTGCAGCACGTGGCGCTGCTGGCATGTGGGATTCCGTCTCCGCATCAGTTGCTTTAATTGCAGACAAGGCGTGGTCTTGTTGGCGGGGCAGTATAGGCATGCCCACAAGCAACTCGCAGCCTTTGTGAACAACCCGGCAGTTTACGAGAGAAATTTATTGCTTTAACCATTTCCGCGTACAAGCAAAGTACATAATTAACTAGTTCGGTGCAGGTTTTCTGATATATTTATCTTTCCACCTTTGCAGTTAGTTGACTATGGTCACGATGGATGTCTTTTGCTGCTCCAAGTCTGTTTGGATGAAGTGCTGCTGAATGACAGGGAGGCCAAAAACTTGCAGTTGAAGCATGATCTTCTATCCGCCACTTTCAGATATTGTCTGGATAAAACGTTTTTTAGCACTTGTTTCTGTGAGGCACTGATGCAGATAAAAACTGGTACCGATGGCCTCCTTGAGACTCTGTCGAGTGCACTGGAACTCTCAGCGGCCGAGAAAGTCGGTATTGGTCTTGCGCTGTCAGATTCTGATAATTCAGGCATGAAGCTGAAAGGTAAACAGTAGGTGGTGAAGTTGAACTCTGTGTTGAGTGTATCAGGGTTGCTTCTTCTGTTTTCAGTTGTTTGTTGACATCTACTTTATTTTCATCGTTCCAGGGCAACAATTTGCAATTGCTCAAATTGAGGAGTTGTGTTTGAATCCTAATCAATCGGTACCAAATGATCAAATTCATGAAATCGTCGTCTTCCTTCACCAGACCGATGGCCTGACAAAGCATATGGATACTTTTAGTAACATTGCTTCTCTTCTAGAAGTTGGACAGAGTCCTTTTTTTGCTCCCATCCCCAAAGATCAGCATGATGTTCAGTCAATAAATCATTCAAGGTGTTTAGTCTTTAACTAGCCAAAACCTATACGTTTCGGTTCACCTCATGTCCATTTGATTACTTACATATTACCCCCCTTATTTTCTGTGTCTTGCAGACATTTGGAGATGTACTTGGATAGCACAAATGATGACTTTGAGTCACTTCTTTCTGAAATTGGGAAAGAAATAAGTATGGCGGACATAGTAACTGAGTTGGGTTATGGATGCACTGTTGACAGCACACAGTGTAAGGAAATACTTTCCACTTTTCAGCCTCTTGATGATGTGGCAATATCTAAGTTGCTCGGGGCAGTTATTGGCACTCAAAATAGTCTTGCAGAGGCCCATAACACTTATGCAACCTTCGTATCTGCTATTCGAAATACCCACTTGAGTGAGTCGCCTCAATTGACTACATGGAACACAGATGTTCTTGTGGATTCAATCAACGAATTGGTGAGGCCTTGCTCATCGTCATGCTGTATTCTTTTCCTTTGCCTCATGCTTTTGCATTTTAACTTGGTTGTTCTTTCCCATGTAGGCCCCAAGTACTAATTGGGTGCATGTTATGGAAAGCCTTGATCATGAGGGTTTCAGTATTCCTGATGAAGCAGCTTTCTGTTTACTGATGAATATATATGGCCGCGCTTGCAAGGTAAACATATATGTGCTCATTTTCAGGCATTTCAACAGACACACATGCTTGGCTGACAAATTTCTTGAATAATACAGGATCCCTTTCCGCTTCATGCTGTTTGTGGGTCAATGTGGACAAATACAGAAGGCCAGATATCATTTTTAAAGCATGCAATTTCTGCCCCTGCTACTATTTTTACATTTGCACATAGTTCGAGGCTGCTGGTACTATTTTCATAACATGTGGCTTTACTCATGACAAGATCGTGTACAATTCATACATCTAACAGTTGTAATTTCTTGTAGGCACTTCCGGACTTTGCAAGTCTTGGTCCAGGTAATCATGCTTGGTTTTGCCTTGACCTTCTAGAGGTTTTGTGCCAGCTTGCTGAAGTTGGACACACTGTGTCGGTGCGGTCCATGCTCGATTATCCTTTGGGACATTGCCCTGAACTCCTACTTGTTGGTCTTGGACACATCAACGTATGACATTCTTCTAGTCCTACTTAACAAGCTACATTCAGTTCAATCATTTTACTACTGTTAATTCCCATGCTCTGCTATGCAGACTGCATATAATCTCCTCCAATTTGAAGTGCTGTCCTGTGCATTTTCTGCTATTCTGAAGGACACCACAAAGAGAAATGTGGTGAATTATCTCTGGCATATTAACCCATGCCTCACCCTTCGAGGATTTGTTGATGCTCATTCTGATCCAAGTTGTCTCCTGAGAATTGTGGATGTGTGTCACGACCTGAAGGTTTGTATAGACACAGTAACATTGACAGTTGTCAAAGTTATTGTTGCAACTTCTTCAGTGTTAATTTTATTTCTGGAAGTTAGGGGTAATATTGGGCTCTTTACAACTACAACAAATAGTAAGCTTTTCCTGAAGAAAGAAACCATTAATGTTGCTGGTGTACCTTGCACGATGATCATTCCATACACTTCTGATATAGAATATTTGGTTATTGCCACCATTTGAAACTGTAATGTTGTAATGTTATCTCTATTTTGTCATCTTGTGTGTCATTCATCCACATTTTATTTCCATTTGAAACAGATCCTATCTGCTGTCCTCGAGTCCACTCCATTCGCATTTAGCATTAGATTGGTGGCTGCTGCTTGTAGGAAAGATCATAGCCATCTTGAGAAATGGCTCACTGAGAAGTTAACTGTATACAAGGACGGTTTTGTCGAGGTAATATGCATGATTATATGCCTAAATTACTATCTCTTGATGGTGCATGCTTAGCCATTTTCCATACTCGTTCAGGAGTTTTAAATCTGCTATTGTATTCTTCAATACTTGCCCCCATTTTTATTAGATCTCGTTCTAGTACGCGTGCAGTCAATGTTTTTTTTTTTCACTTTGATGGCTAATTTCTTTATTTTTCATTTGCAAATGCTATTGTTAGGCTTCTCATAAAAATCTCTTTTGAATCAGTACAGTATTCATGCTTTCCAAACTGTGATTCAAAGAGTTGTGTTCAGATGTGTATAGCTAATGTTTATACTTTATATGTATTTGTTAAAAGTGTGATTCAAAGAGTTGTGGTCAAATATGTATATTGAGACTGTTTTCTTTAAACTTGAGTATATTGAGACTGTTGATGTCCAAAGCGACAAGTAAAAAAGAATGAATTTAGTCTTTTCATTGCCATCTAAAGTTTTAGTTTCCCCTATTTACACTCTGAGCTCTGACTCCCAGGACTGCGTTAATTTCCTGAAAGAAGCTATGAATGCCGCATCTTATGCAGTAGAGGGTACCACGGAACAACCTCAATTTAGTGTTGTGGACACGTATTGGGAAGCTTGTCCTCCCTTTATAAAGGTTTGACCGATTCTTGGTTATTGTGCTTCTGCAATTTGTTAGTAGCTCTATCTTTCTGCGACTCGTAAATATTGTCACACGCATTTGCAGGTTCTCCAGTCTCACTTGGGACAGCTCTTATCCAACCAACTCTCGGATGAACTAAGGGAGTTGTGTGCTCTGTATGAATCGAGAAATCAGGGTCCTGTAGCAAGGGACATACCTACCTCGGAGGGAGGTTCAGATGATGTTGAAGTAGAAGCAAATGCGTATTTTCACCAGATGTTTTCTGGACAGATAAACATTGATGTGATGATACAAATGCTCACTCGCTTCAAAGAATCTCCAGATAAGAGGTGCATTTCTGAGATCAATTTGAAAATGACTTGTTATTGCCTGTTTAACTCAACTTGTGGTTTACGTAGTCACATAGAAACACTGCAAAAAACTGTATGCACAAGGAACTTACAAGCAACTGATGGTAATAAGCTGAAGTGTTGGATATTCAAGATTATAGCTAACCCAAGCACGGAAATACAATATTATTGGTCTCTTTTACAGTGTAGGACATGATTTAATTACACCATCCTGTCTTTTAGTTATCTGGCTTTCTAGAAATTATTGTTATTTTAACTTGTTTAGTTCAGTTTTGGATAGACAGCCCGCGCAACATTGATTGTTTTGAGAAGTTTTCTGATTGAACCACTGACTGCATTTATTTCCTCCAAAGTTTGTTTTGCCAACGTTGTATGAGATGATAAACACACGCCACTAACTAGTATGCTCTGTTTGTTCTCCAACCTCGTCTAGCAAAGTTTTTCCTGCACTGATAGTTGTTGACAAATGGGTTACATGAATGTTATGGATTTCCAGGGAGCAATCAATTTTTAATTGTATGATCTCAAATCTGTTTGAGGAATACAAGTTCTTTACGAAGTATCCGGATAAGCAGCTTAAACTAGCTGCTGTGCTATTTGGTAAGTATATCTTCACTTTGCTACACCTTCATAAGCCACTTATTATATTGAATCGTGACCTGAGGTTACCTTTCTCATTAAAGCACTGTTTTCTGGTTCTCTATCTTGTTGCTTAAACTGCTCGTGACTTAGCTGGGCTTGATATAACATAATCTTTTTCCACACAAGTACAGATCTACTACCCAGTCTTGAAAATTACAGCTTGAAAGGGTTGCTGTGTTTTAGGCTTTAACTGTGTTAGATTTGGTTAGAACAATTCACACGTTCTTCCATCAAGACCTTATATTACTTTGCTATTTGATGCTATCCAAACAATACAAGCTTAGGTTGCATTGTATTTTTATGGGGGTTATGATAACTCTCTGACTGCAAAATGCCCACATGTTCTACGTTATTTCATTATGGATCCATGTTTAGTTGCCTGTAACGTACAATAGTGTTCCACACTCTGTTTGTTTCTGCTACATCAAGATTTGAATTAAGGTTATAGTAGTCCATTAGTAGTCTATATGCCTGGAACATGCTCAGCTGAGGCGCAAAAGTCATCATCTGCTCCACTCAATTGTGCTGTTGTCTAATCCAATTCCATCTTTTGAAACAGGATCCCTTATCAAACATGAACTTGTGGCCCACCTCGGACTTGGGATTGCTCTACGCGCTGTTCTTGATGCCTTACGCAAGTCTGTTGATTCAAAGGTAGCTCAAATCTGTTTTATTTTGGTATCCACATATGTTCACTGATCTGTGCAATCTGTAGTCCTGATCGTGTTATTTGGATGCAGATGTTTATGTTTGGTACGACAGCATTGGAACAATTCATGGATCGTGTAATAGAGTGGCCACAGTACTGCAATCACATATTGCAGATTTCACATCTTCGAGCTACTCATGCTGAAATGGTCTCTGCAATTGAGCGAGCACTTGCCCGAATTTCATCAAGTCAAAATGAGCCCAACGCTGGCAACTTGCTTTCTACGGAGCAGCTTGTTTCTGGATCGTCATCTATTGAAGCCATGGAGGTAAATCATCACAAAAACTTAAATGAGGGTAAATAATCTTGGCAACTGTTGAATCGGAACTGAAGGTGGATTGGCCACCAGGAATGTATTGTTCGGCAATTTTCAGGATAATAAGATCCTGCCACTTTCCTACTGTTTTGATATGTTCTGCTGTGACCTAATCCCTTTTCATCATTGACATGGTTGGATTTCTTTAGGCATCTGAACCATCATGGCAGTTAATGGGTACATCTCCAACTCAGCTAGGAAGGACACCTTACCCGTTGCAGCAAAGGCAACCAAGTGTCCTTGGAGACAGGTCCAAGATCTCCATCGGCACCTCTCAGAATAAGAGCATTTTACCTAGTCAGCCTTCGGTTCCTTCAGCATCTGCTGATTCAGCCTTTAATTTAAAGGTACTTTTCTAAGGCATCTGGGGGTATTAAAGATTTTCTACTCCCTACGTTCCTAAATATTTGTCTTTCTAGAGATTTCAACAAGTGACTACATACAGAGCAAAATGAGTGAATCTACACTCTAAAATATGTCTATATACATCCGTATGTGATAGTCCATTTGAAATCTCTAAAAAGACAAATATTTAGGAATGGAGGGAGTAGATGCTTTCCTGTTACCTTGCCTGTTCATATTTCCAAAAGTGAGATGCTTGGATGCAGTGCTGGTTTCTGATCTTTTTTTCTTTCTTTTATGTTATTTGTGTAACTTAGCCACCAGTAACTGTCTCTCTTTGACCTACTGTGAAAATATTCAATTGCAGACTACTGTTCCACCTTCATTAGCTCACTCTATGAGCATGTCAAATAGTGCTCATTCCACTAGTTTTCTGCGCCCCCGGAATACCTCGACAGGTGACTTGATTACTTGTTATTTTCACAAGAAGAGTGGTGATTACATTTTATTTGTTCTATAATCTCTATGCTACCGCTCCATGAATTATTTTCTGGTCCCTTTTTATAGTTTTGCCCCGGCAACATTCCTACACTACGGGATTTGGAAATGCTTTAAATATTGAGACACTTGTAGCTGCAGCGGAGCAAAGAGATAATCCAATTGAGGTTGGTATTGGCGTATCACTATTGTTTTCCATGGTGTGCTCTCATGGGAGAATACACAATGTGGTTGGGCTAATTGATTTTCCTCTCCATCTAGACTCCCCCATCTGAAGTTCAGGACAAGATCTTGTTTATGATTAACAATATATCCACCTCTAATATGGAAGCCAAGGCGAAAGAATTTAATGAAGTGCTTCAGGAACAATATTATCCTTGGTTTGCACAGTACATGGTCATGAAAAGGTACAATACCCATTCATTTCCTCTCTTTTTTGCACCAGTTTTTCTAACGTTGAAGCACTAATTCCATGTCCATCTTTGCAGGGCAAGCATCGAGCCAAATTTTCATGATTTATACCTGAAATTCTTTGACAAACTTAACTCAAGATCCTTGAGTAAGGAGATGCTGAAAGCTACATATGAGAACTGCAAGGTTGTGGTCACTCTAACTTGTCTACCTTTTCTGCCTTGACCATAAAACAAGCTTGTTGAACCTTAAGATTTTCCTGTGCAGGTTTTGTTAAGATCAGATCTTATCAAATCTAGTTCCGAGGAACGTTCCTTGCTAAAAAATTTGGGCAGTTGGTTGGGAAAATTTACCATTGGAAGAAACCAGACATTAAGAGCCAAGGAAATTGACCCGAAATCTCTTATTGTGGAGGTACTTGTTTTGTACCAGATTCTGCATTTTAGATCTTTTTTGACTGCATACTCTGCCAAATATTCTTTGCTGAGTTCAGTTTCTGAGTTCTCCCTCCCTTCTACAGACCGTTCGGCCATGCCTGACTTGTTTTGGGTCTTATTTATTTCTAAAACTTGCATTTTACCTATATTTGCGTGCATGTATCGGTGGCGTGATTCTGCCAAGTGGTATTAAGCAATTATGCTTGACAATCTTTTGAAATTATCATTTCAGGCTTATGAGAGAGGACTTATGATTGCTGTAATTCCATTCACTTCAAAGGTGTGTATTTGCAGCATTCTCATTTGTATAAAACATGCTGCCTGGTATCTGACCAGTGCTTGCTCTGCAGATTCTCGAACCTTGCCATTCAAGTATAGCATATCGTCCTCCAAATCCGTGGACAATGGGAATTCTTAGTCTACTTTCTGAGATCTATAATCTACCAAACCTGAAGATGAATCTAAAATTTGACATTGAGGTTGTCAACTTTTTTGGTTAGACTGTCTTGTTGACTATCTTTTGTTCTATTGTTACACTCTATAACTCTTATTATGTGGGATTTTAGGTCCTGTTTAAGAACCTCAGTGTGGACATGAAAGATGTGAAACCGACTTCCCTTCTTAAAGATCGAGGACGTGAAGTTGAGGGAAACCCAGATTTTTCAAACAAAGATGTTGCTTCGTCCCAAACCCCAGTGGCTGCAGAAGTCTCTTCAGGTGTCAACCCCCCAATAAAACATGTAGACCTGCAGCCTGAGGTCAATAGCACTTCCCGTACCCTGAGCCTTCCAACTTTGGTGAGTCAAGATGGCTTGGGCATGCGTTATCAATTCAATCATGTTAGGGGGTGCAGTCTTGTTCTATTATATTTACACATTTTTTATGCATGCAGTATACTGCTCCTGTTCGTCTCCCTCCTAACAGTATGGTGGAGGATGATAAAATTGCTCTAATGATGCCTGAGCAAGTTCCCTCTCACACCTTGACCCAGGTCTCATCTTCACAAACACCATTAGTATCACTATCGCCATCGCCACTCTCTCTAACTCAGGTGTGCCATGCTACCATTTTCACCCATCTTTTGCTGGGTTACTAGATTTTATATGTTATTGTGCAATTTCTCATCTGTTGTTTGCAGCTTTTGTCGCTGATTCCACATGATGAGATACGCTTCAAAATAAGCTCAAAACTTTTGCCTTTTGGCTCACAGTTGCAGTTCAGCAAGTATGTTTGATGCTTCTAAACATAAATATCTGACACAATTTGGATTTGACTAGCTGATAAACTCCTGTTATTCCATAGAATCATGGGTGTGGCTTTGGATAAGGCTATCAAAGAGATAATACTCCCGGTCATTGAAAGAAGTGTCTCAATAGCAAGCAAAACTACAAAAGAAATTATTCTAAAGGTTTCCTTGTGTTCTTTCTCAAAGTTTTTTGTCATAGTGAAATTGTTGTTATGTTACTGATATTTTAATTCCTGAAGGATTATGCAACGGAATCTGATTACAGTGCCGCAAATCGCTCGGCTCGTTTGATGGTCGGAACATTAGCTGGAAGTCTAGCCCATGTTACTTGCAAGGTACCTCTTGCTTGTTTTTAAGCCCTATAAGCAGTGACGTTCTTCTGTTTTGTCTTGTGGTTGTTTTTATTGTTTTTAATCTTTTGTGCAACCTATTATATTATTTCCTTTTCCCTCTCGTGTAGGAACCGCTTCGTGTTGCGCTACTGTCTCATCTCCGAAGCCTTACTCAAAACCTTGCTAGCAACAGCGAAACTCTTGAGCAAGTAGTACAGGTTCTGATCAACGACAATTTGGATCTTGGCTGTGCAAGTATCGAGTCTGTAGCGGCGCGCAAGGTAGCTCTTTGACATGCTATCGTGTCCCTTGTCCTACTCAACAAGACAGTAACATATACTTTATTTGCTGTTTCTTAAAAGTCTAGACACATTTTCTTGAGTTTCCATGCATTATGTGATCTTCTATAGTCTAGTTCAGCAATTTGAGTGCCAATATCTACCAGTGATTTACTTTCATACTGTGGAACTTGCCTCCTCTCCTTTTCTAATCACCCTGAGCATGTCCCCATTAGCATTTTGCCAACAATGAGCTACAATCGCGAAGTTGGTCAAGTTCACTGCCTCATGACATGTACGCCATTTTGCAGGCTGTTGATTCGATTGAGGGTGAAATAACTCAATCCTTTTCACAACAAAGGAAGAAAAGAGAGGCAGCTGGTCCTACATATTATGACTCTTTTACTTATGCTCAAGGTCCATTTGCCCCTGTACCTGAAGTATTCCATACCAAGGCAGAGTCTCCTGCCCAACAACGAGTATATGAGGTGTAGCACCAGGACTTCAAATTGTCAATTGGAATTAACACACGATGTTTCTGTACTGTACATGTGACTAGCTGCATCTTGTGTTGTTGATTTCAGGAGTTTGGTCATGTATGGCAGAGTCATGGCCAAAGTGTTGGTGCTGCAGGTTCTGGTACAGCTGCTGTATCGAGCAATTTTGGTGTACCTCGAGCTTACAGCCCAAGTTTAGCACAAGCTTCCAGTGCTTTCTTGTCTGCTCAAACAGCTCCACTTACATTAACTCAGCCTACAGAGCTGGTGTATGAGGAATTGATTCCTGGCGCTGCACAACTTTCTAGGTACACATACTTTGGTACCTTTTGGTTTTGAAATGTGGTTTGCTCGAACTGCTATCCCTAGATTGATGAACACCTTGTGCCTCGTAGTGATTCTCCTGCTCAAGTTGGGATCAGCGACTCTTCTGGCTGGCTTGGTGGAACCATTGGTGATGCATCCACATCTCCACCCTTGATGTCTAATGACTTACCTGCGGGTGGAATAATGGTCACGACCAACATAACATTTCTTCTTCACTTCATGTGTACATGATATATGACAGACTTCTGAAACCTGTTTCAATCATGTACCAGGATTTAAATGTTATGACGCCACCTCCAGCTACATTTTCTGACAATCTAGGATCTGGTTTACCTGATACTTTGAGCACTGGTGATGCTATGGAGAGATACGAACAGGTTTCACAAAAGGTAAATTTGGAGATATATATATGCGAACTGATAATCAGCAACACATGAACTATCATTCAATTTTGTCATGATTTGATGGCTGCTTTCTATCAGAATGAATACCTAAATTTATATTCTATGATCCAAAGGCCAACATATAACAGACAGGTCTGGGTAATAACAGAAAACACCTTATATTTTAAAATGTATTAGCCATGTGAGTCAGTAACTCTATTGTCTTTTATTTAGGACTTGTTATCATATGTTCTATTAATTTTATTATTATCATGTGGAGTTTTTGTTGAATGTATCTGATAATTTATCTTAGTTTCTAACCAAAGCAGCCCTGTTCTTCGCTTCGGATACGAGTATATAAACTGGCTCACTAGTCTGGTTCTGCCTAGGCATGTATATGCCTCCACTTTGTGCTTCGTCTACAGACTGCCCACACCACACGTGCTTCTTTGTCACCTGTGCCATGCTTCATTTTTGTTGGAGACTCTTTAGTAGTTGGTTTGTTGGAGACTCTTTATTTATTTAACAGTAGATAGAAATATTTAGGTTAGTTTCATTTTGAAGATGCCATCACGTACATGTGGGGTTGTCAAGTGGGCCCACATTTCAGTGGCACATTGTTGATATGTCTTTGTGATGGTGCAGAGCGATCTGCATTCATTTTGTTTCTTATGTTTATATATCTCATAGTGTAAATAATTTGAACTTCACTATAAATTCCGACCTTCTGTACTTTCTGATTTAAAATCTCAATTCCATGTACATATCTCTGTTTTGCTTAACTGATTTGTTGTTACCCTCCAGCTGGAAGTCTTGATTGCCAAGGATGGTAAAGATGTGGAAATCCAGGTTAACCCTCATTACTTCCCTCATTACTTCTACTCTGTAGGAATTCAGTGCTTCCACTTTAGGCAACGTGTGGCCTCTGCCACTGCTCCTGTAGTCCTGTGTTGTGAACCAAAACAATAGGTGTGAATACTGTGGCAAGAGAAACAATATGTCATCATCCCGTGTAGCAACTAAGAAGTGTAGGAACTATCGAGTGTGGTGCACCACTGTGTTTTTAGGCAATATTTGCTGTGAACCAAACAGCTCATCGATCTGTCGCTGTAACATTTTGTGAAGTTAATCACACCGTGCATGGTTTCATTGTTTAGTATATTAAAGACTCATATACCTTATCTAATTGTTACTAACATGTCTTCTTCATTGTGTTCTCTTGTTCAGTCTGTTGTAGCGGAAGTTCCTGATATCTTACTCAAATGTGTTAACCGGGATGAGGCTGCATTAGCTGTTGCACAAAAGGTAAATCATGGTCATTTGTTATTCACAATACTCTGTCAATTGTTCTTCTAACATATTTTTCTTGGTGTCTTTGGTCTCAGGTTTTCAAAAGTTTGTATGACAACACATCAAATAGCGGTTTTGTCATGTGGTCTCTAGCAACCTTAGTTGCGATAAGAGATGTATGCAAGCTTGTGCAACATGTTCATGATCAAGTTGCTTAAAATTTATAATATCGTTTCTAAGGGAGATGATCTTAGCGGGAGGAAAATACTTAGAGATAAAAGCATCTTTGCACTTATTTCATGAATCAATACTATTTTTAGGCAAAGACAAAAACCAAGCTTTAGCACGATCTCTAAGCGAAAAAGGAAATAGCTTCAATTTAACAATATTGTTATCCACATCTTTCTTATTTTGCATATCACACAAATCAACGAAGCTATTTAGATGGGTAGCGGCATCTTCACTAGGAAGGCCGGAAAAAGGATCTTTCATGACAAGATTTAGCAAGGCAGCATTAATTTCACAAGATTCAGCATCGGTAAGAGGAGCAATCGGAGTGCTAATAAAATCATTGTTGCTGGTATTGGTAAAGTCACACAATTTAGTGTTAACTTGAGCCATCGTGACAAGCAAGCAATCCAACACACAATCAAACAAATATCAAGAGGGCAAAAAGAGACAAGTAGAGAAAGAGAGGGAGGATAGAGAGAGGGAGAGAGAGAGGGTGAATAAAACGGCAAGGGTGAAGTGTGGGAGAGGAAAATGAGTTGCAAATGGTAAATAATGTAATGCATGAGATAAGGATTGTGATGGGTACTTGGTATATTGACTTTTGCGTAGACTCCCCGGCAACGACGCCAGAAATACTTCTTGCTACCTCTTGAGCACTGTGTTGGTTTTCCCCGAAGAGGAAGGGATGATGCAGCAAAGTAGTGTAAGTATTTCCCTCAGTTTTTGAGAACCAAGGTATCAATCCAGTAGGAGGCTACGTGCGAGTCCCTCGCACCTGCACAAAACAAATAAATCCTCGCAACCAACGCGATAAGGGGTTGTCAATCCCTACACGGCCACTTACGAGAGTGAGATCTGATATATATGATAAGATAATATTTTTGGTATTTTTATGATAAAGATGCAAAGTAAAATAAAAGCAAAGGAAATAACTGAGTATTGGAAGATTAATATGATGAAGATAGACCCGGGGGCCATAGGTTTCACTAGTGGCTTCTCTCAAGAGCATAGGTATTTTACGGTGGGTGAACAAATTACTGTTGAGCAATTGACAGAATTGAGCATAGTTATGAGAATATCTAGGTATGGTCATGTATATAGGCATCACGTCCGAGACAACTAGACCGACTCCTGCCTGCATCTACTACTATTACTCCACTCATCGACCACTATCCAGCATGCATCTAGAGTATTAAGTTAATGAAAACAGAGTAACGCCTTAAGCAAGCTGACATGATGTAGAGGGATAAACTCATGCAATATGATGAAAACCACATCTTGTTATCCTCGATGGCAACAATACAATACGTGCCTTGCTTCCCCTACTGTCACTGGGAAAGGACATCGCAAGATTGAACCCAAATCTAAGCACTTCTCCTGTTGCAAGAAAGATCAATCTAGTAGGCCAAACCAAACTGATAATTCGAAGAGACTTGCAAAGATAACCAATCATACATAAAAGAATTCAGAGAAGATTCATATATTGTTCATAGATAGACTTGATCATAAACCCACAATTCATCGATCTCAACAAACACACCACAAAAATAAGATTACATCGAATAGATCTCCACAAGAGAGGGGGAGTACATTGTATTGAGATCCAAAAAGAGAGAAGAAGCCATCTAGCTAATAACTATGGACCCGTAGGTCTGAGGTAAACTACTCACACTTCATCGGAGGGGCTATGGTGTTGATGTAGAAGCCTCCGTGATAGATGCCCCCTCTGGCGGAGCTTCGAAACAGCCCCCAAGATGGGATCTCGTGGATACAGAAAGTTGCGGCAGTGGAATTAGGATTTTGGCTCCATATCTGATCGTTTGGGGGTACGTATGTATATATAGGAGGAAGGAGTACGACAGTGGAGCAACAGGGGGCCCATGAGGGTGGAGGGCGCGCCTGGGGGGGTAGGCGCGCCCCCTACCTCGTGGCCTCCTCCTTTGTTTCTTGACGTAGGGTCCAAGTCTCCTGCATCATGTTCGGTGAGAAAATCACGTTCCCGAAGGTTTCATTCTGTTTGGACTCCGTTTGATATTCCTTTTCTTCGAAACACTAAAATAGGCAAAAAAACAACAATTCTGGGTTGGGCCTCCGGTTAATAGGTTAGTCCCAAAAATAATATAAAAGTGGATAATAAAGCCCAATAATGTCCAAAACAGTAGATAATATAGCATGGAGCAATCAAAAATTATAGATACGTTGGAGACGTATCAATTATAAAGGTGCTCTACAGGTGTCTCCAATGGTATTTGTTGAGTTGGCATAGATCGAGATTAGGATTTATCACTCCGATTGTCGGAGAGGTATCTCTGGGCCCTCTCGGTAATGCACATCAATATAAGCCTTGCAAGAAATGTGACTAATGAGTTAGTTGCGGGATGATGCATTACAGAACGAGTAAAGGGTCTTGCTGGTAACAAGATTGAACTAGGTATTCAGATACCGATGATCGAATCTTGGGCAAGTAACATACCGATGACAAAGGGAACAATGCATATCATGCAGTTTGACCGATAAAGATCTTCGTAGAATATGTGGGAGCCAATATGAACATCCAGGTTCTACTATTGGTTATTGACCGGAGACATGTCTCGGTCATGTCTACATAGTTCTCGAACCCGTAGGGTCCGCACGCTTAATGTTCGGTGACGATCGGTATTATGAGTTTATGCGTTTTGATGCACCAAAGGTAGTTCGGAGTCCCAGATGTGATCACAGACATGACCAGGAGTCTCGAAATGGTCAAGACATAAAGATCGATATATTGGATGACTATGTTTGCACATCGGAGAGGATTCGAGAGAGTTCGGGCATATACCGGAGTACCAGGGGGTTACCGGAACCCCCCGGGGAGTCAATGGGCCTTAATGGGCCATAGTGGAAAGGAGGAGGAGGTGGCCAAGGTGGGGGCACCCCCCCCCATAGCCCAATCCGAATTAGGAGGGGGGGCGGCCCCCCTTTCCTTCTCTCCCTCTCCCCCTTCCTTCCCTCTCCTACTCCAACTAGGGAAGGGGGGATCCTACTCCCACCGGGAGTAGGACTCCCCCCTTGGGGCGCCTAGGAGGCCGGCCCTCTCCCCCTCCTCCACTCCTTTATATACAGGGAGGGGAGCACCCCATAGACACACATGTTGATCATTGATCCCTTAGCCGTGTGCGGTGCCCCCCTCCACCATAATACACCTCGGTCATATCATCGTAGTGCTTAGGCGAAGCCCTGCGCTGGTAGCTTCATCATCACTGTCATCACGCCGTCATGCTGACGAAGCTCTCCCTCGACACTTAGCTGGATCGAGAGTTCATGGGACGTCACCCAGCCGAACATGTGCAGATCATGGAGGTGAGGTACTTTCGGTACTAGGATCGGTCGGATCGTGAAGACGTACGACTACATCAACCACGTTGTCATAGAGCTTTCGCTTACGGTCTACGAGGGTACGTGGACAACACTCTTCCCCTCTCTTTGCTATGCATCACCATGATAGATCTTGCGTGTGCATAGGAATTTTTTTGAAATTACTGCGTTCCCCAACACAGATGACGGATCCCAGGAGCCAGATGTCACCACCGCCGACTACTACTACCCTGACGGAGCCTACTACTACATGGAGACCGTCGACGACCAAGAGTAGTTAGGAGGCTCCTCGGCAGGAGGTCTTGCCTTTTTGATCGTTCCTTCATTTTTGCTAGCCTTCTTAAGGCATCTTGTTTAACTTATGTCTGTACTTAGATATTGTTGCTTCCGTTGACTCGTTTGTATTCGAACTGATAATTCGAGCCGTCGAGGCCCCTGGCTTGTAATATGAAGCTTGTATGACTTTAATTTGTGTCTAGAGTTGTGTTGTGATATCTTCCCGTGAGTCTCTGATCTTGATCGTACACATTTGCATGTATGACTAGTGTACGATTGAATCGGGGGCATTGCATTCGTATTTTTTTCGCCCTCTCGTAGCCAGGTAAATCTTGATATTTGGCGCGATATGATTTCCTCTCTGTTCAGATATTTATCTAGCTCAAGAGACTTCCTACGAATCAGTTTGTTTCTCTAGGCCGAAGGAGCTCTGTCCCATAAGTTGGAGAGTTTTTTCCAAAGGAATTGCACATGCCTGGTAATATACCCCTTTTTTACTGCTCCAGTACTGAAGGCCTCACTTCACATTAGTCAAATTCTAGGCAACCCCCTGCAGACCCGAATTTGGCACATTATTCTTCTTCCAAGCTTATTCAATTTCAGCTGAAAGTGTTTTATTTCTCTCACACATGGCATCATACCAGAATAATCTTGAGATTCTTCACCTTTCAGGTGTGCCTTCATAGTTTGTAATAACTTAAAGTGATCAAATCATGAGGAAATAATATGTGTGAGCTGAGTGTTTTTGAATATGTCACTCTAACAGGGAGAGCCCATAACTCTATTAATTCTGGCTTTAACATTCTTCTGCCCATCCCTTTTATTGTCATTAAGTCCAGGGCTTTCCTTTTGATCTGATATCATGAAGATTGGGGCATCTCCAACGTTGACCCGCAAATAGACACCATAAATGTTCGTTTTTATGTGTGGACGTGGTCCGCGAACATGATGTGGGAGAGAGCCATCCAATGCTATTCACAAATTAATCCAGTTGGGAGGAGAGATAGTAGAGAGGGACCATGCATATGGTGGGATATGTGGTGTGGTGTCCGTTTGAGAGGAGAGAGAGGAGATCGGGACCGTGCATGAAAAGAGAGAAAAGAGAGGAGGACTATGCAGAGGCTTTGTGTTGGTCAAATGGAAGTCCGGACTCCGCAAAACTCCCCATGTATGTTACTAGGATACCGGAATTTGTACGTCCAGACTGCTAAGGGAATCTCCAATGCTGACCCGCAAATTTGCTCCGGCATCCGTCCATGGACAGAGGGGACCAGTCCGTAGACACGGATGCGGGAGCCGACCATCCAACGCCTCCCACATATATTTCAACCACGGTTTGAATCAATCGGACAAAAATCATGCAAACAGTGCAGCTTTCATAAAACCGGACGAAATTCATGACATATTGGACTTTCATATAAACTGGATGAAATTCATTACATTTCTCATATAAACCAGACTAAACCCTACACTAAACCTAATCTAAATGATTGCTAGCGCCTGTTCCCCATGTCTAGCCATGTGCCCCGAGAAATAAAGCTCCAGCTCTTGCCTTCGTCTTCTCCAGTTCTAACCCGGCACTCTCCAGCTCTGCCTCCGTAACATCCGGCTCCGGAACCCAGGAAGTGAAGTTGTCCGCCTCCATGTCGCTGCTAAGCGGCTAATCGACTGTCAATGTTCAGCCTGCCAATCTTGGCTTAATTGGGAGGGGAGCAACGGTGGCCTTCTTAGGACCCGAGAGGTGGGGACCTACCATGCACTACTATTCCCCGCTACCGGCTGTGCCCGCGGACATGTCGGCTTCATGGTCTTGGTGGCGAGGCACGCCCGGGGCGGAGCTGGCGATCGCCTCCTCCTTGTCGCTATTGCCCCACACCTCATCCTCCTCCTCGTCGAACTCCTTGTAGGCGATGTCCAATTATGCTTGATAGAGGCGATACCGCCAACGGTCACGGCAGATGTCGCGGGTGGAGCGGTAGGAGTTGACCAGCGCTTTCTACTCCGCCACGTCCACGTCCGGCACGATGGCCGTGTTGGCCACTAGTTGCTCCTCCACACGCCAGTGCTCCTCGAGGAGGATGAGGTTGTAGGCCTGGTTGGCCTGCACCTGTCGAAACTTGGCCGCCTGCTCCTGTCGCAGAATGTCAATGTAGTGTGCATGGACCTCACTAATGGTGAGGTCGGCATGCACCGACGAGGAGGGTGGCACCGACTCATCCTCCATTGTGCCATCGTCGTCCTCTATCTGTTGGCTGACCTACCAGCTGGTACCAATGGCCGGTCATCTCCTTCTATGCTCCGAGGAGAGGGTGTACCAGAGGGATTTGGAGTGTGATGAGGCCATGGCAGGCGTGATTTAGAGAGGAGGAAGGGATCAAAGGAGGATGACTATGGCTATGGTCGGGCCTGGAGTTTATATAGTGGGCAGATGGCAATGGGGTGCGGTGGTGTGGTTAATGGTGGGCTGCAGACGGATGGGTGGCGTCGGAGTAAGTTCCTCGGCCACCACATATCATTAATGTAGGGCAATGGACTGACGGGGTGTCATTTGAACACAAAGCAGTTGCCTATACCGGGAAGCGGCGCAGGCGGCGCTCCATCGGTCGACGCGCCGCTTTAATGCTGAGAGTAGTGAGAGGTCGCGTCCGCTCTGGTCCAGCATGAATGCGGCATTGCCACTCTGGAGCGGTGCTGAATGTTTCAAGAAGGAAGCACGCATGGGCTAGGGAGTGGGTTAATGATGAGCCAGGGCAGTGAGAAGAGGATATGGTAGCGGTCTGGACCGTCGAGCAGACCGATACAGACCCGCATTGGATGGCACAACACGTCCGGACCGCGCGGTCCGGACGGTTGCAGATGGTTTGAGGGTTGATGTTGGAGATGCCCTAAATGGACATATAAGGGTCCTCATTGGATGGAAAAAGTGGTATGGACAGTGTGTCCGCTTTGGAGATGCCCTTGCAAAAATATAACATATCACTGAACCTAGCCATTTGCCCTTCCGATCTTCGGGAACACGAGAATGTTCAGCTTGCCACATGGTTTCATTAAAATCCCCCATCGCCATCCAAGGTTCACTCGCAACCTAACTGTTTTATGGCTTGTTTGCTAACCAAGTAACTAAATAAACTCAACACAACTCAGTTCAACTTCAACACGACAAAGAATATCTAAGGCAAACTTCTCTTGTGTCTGATAATTTATCCATGCCACCCTTCACAGTGTTATCATTTTGATTTTCTCCATTTCATGACTTTCTAAATATTGTGGTCTTATGTTACATTTACGGTTTAGCCTTCATCAAACACTCGGTCACGCACTGTCTAGTTTCTCTAAAAAAAGCCATGACAAAGAATATTAAGACCGGAATGAAAATGATGCGTACTGTTGGAAATATGCCCTAGAGGCAATAATAAAATGGTTATTATTATATTTCCTTGTTCATGATAATTGTCTATTGTTCATGCTATAATTGTGTTATCCAGAAATCGTAACACATGTGTGAATACATAGACCACAACACGTCCCTAGTGAGCCTCTAGTTGACTAGCTCGTTGATCAAAAGATGGTCATGGTTTCCTGACTATGGACATTAGATGTCATTGATAACAGGATCACATCATTAGGAGAATAATGTGATGGACAAGACCCAATCCTAAGCATAGCTCAAAGATCGTGTAGTTCGTTTGCTAAAGCTTTTCTGAATGTCAAGTATCATTTCCTTAGGCCATGAGATTGTGCAACTCCAGGATACCGTAGGAGTGCTTTGGGTGTGCCAAACGTCACAACATAACTGGGTGACTATAAAGGTGCACTACGGGTATCTCCGAAAGTGTCTGTTGGGTTGGCACGAATCGAGACTGGGATTTGTCACTCCGTATGACGGAGAGGTATCTCTGGGCCCACTCGGTAATGCATCATCATAATGAGCTTAATGTGACCAAGTGGTTGATCACGGGATCATGCATTACGGTACGAGTAAAGTGACTTGCCGGCAACGAGATTGAACGAGGTATTGGGATACCGACGATCGAGTCTCGGGCAAGTAACGTACCGATTGACAAAGGGAATTGTATACGGGATTGATTGAATCCTCGACATCGTGGTTCATCCAATGAGATCATCAAGGAGCATGTGGGAGCCAACATGGGTATCCAGATCCCGCTGTTGGTTATTGACCGGAGAGTCGTCTCGGTCATGTCTGCGTGTCTCCCGAACCCGTAGGCTCTACACACTTAAGGTTCGGTGACGCTAGGGTTGTTGAGATATTAGTATACGGTAACCTGAAAGTTGTTCGGAGTCCCGGATGAGATCCCGGACGTCACGAGGAGTTCCGGAATGGTCCGGAGGTGAAGATTTATATATGGGAAGTCAAGTTTCGGCCATCGGGAAAGTTTCGGGGGTAATCGGTATTGTACCAGGACCACCGAAAGGGTCCCGGGGGTCCACTGGGTGGGGCCACCTATCCCGGAGGGCCCCATGGGCTGAAGTGGGAGGGGAACCAGCCCCTAGTGGGCTGGTGCGCCCCCCCTTGGGCCTCACCCTGCGCCTAGGGTTGGAAACCCTAGGGGTGGGGGCACCCCACTTGGCTTGGGGGGCACTCCACCCCCCTTGGCCGCCGCCCCCCTTTGGAGATCCCATCTCCTAGGGCCGGCGCCCCCCTAGGGGTCCTATATATACTGGGGGGAGGGAGGGCAGCCGCACCCTAGCCCCTGGCGCCTCCCTAGCCCCTGGCACCTGTATGTGGTGCGCCATTCCTATATAGCAATGGCGCACCACATACGTGATGCGCCATTAGTGTCCATATTATCTTTAGCCCTTTTCCTAGTAGTGGGATCACGACGAGTACGACTCCATCAACCTCGTTCTCTTGAACGCTTCCGCTCGCGATCTACAAGGGTATGATGCACTCCCCTCTCCCTCGTTGCTAGATGACTCCATAGATTGATCTTGGTGATGCGTAGAAAATTTTAAAATTCTGCTACATTCCCCAACACGTACCCCGCATCGTCCTCAATCGGGCGACACGAGGGAACCCAATCTCCACTCGCTGGCGGCCCCTCCCTCACCTCCTTCCCTACCCTTGTTGCCGCCCGAGGAGGTCGTCCTCAGTTTTTCCTTCCTTTTTTCTCTCGCCCTTGCTCATTCTCATATCCCTACATTCGTTGTTGATCTGATTTGATCTGCCGAGACAACATGGACAAGATCGTGGCACCGATCACGACGTGTACAACGGCGTTCGGTCACAATCTAGCGAGGCGTGCTCCCCTCCAGCTCCGGTCGTACACAGTGAGGCGAGGGGCGTGATGCCATCCATGGCTGCCCCCTAATGTTCCTTGTCTAGTACCGTTGTCTGGCCATTACCCGAGATCTTCGGCGCTGCGCACGGATCAACGTGACGAGGTACAAGCAGCTGCGCCACCACATCGCATTACCCACCTCAAGTTGAATTCATCAACATCAAGTTTCATCACGAAAGTAAAGTTTTCATCACTAAAGTAAAGCAGGACACCCTAGCTAGCTAGCTACTTACGAGCTAGTCACAGACTATGAGTCGCCGTTTAAGCCGTGCGTCTGAACAAAGATCTGTATCTGAACTCACTGCATATTACGACTAACTTTCACACGGAGATGCACGTCCCTTCCATGTGACTAATCACTAATTACTGTATGTTTTGCTTGTACCACTCACTGCTCGCTTGTACTCTGGCCATGCTGACGCTGTGTCCATGAACCGGCCGGCGACACCGTTGGGCGCCGTGGCTGATTGGCTGCGCTGCAGCTGCGTCAACGTGGAGAAAATAGCGGGCTGCTCCAGAGAAAAATCTCCGCCATCGTCATCGCGTCCAGGCTCAGTGAGTGTCCACCGCGGGACGGCATGTACGCCGCCGGATCAATCGAGCTCGCTTCTATGGGCGGCGGCGGCGGCGGTGGCAAGGACGACAACGACCATGGAGCTGCGGGTGCCTCGACCGGACGAAATGGCGAACCGCACGAGAAATACATCTCGTCCATCATCGTCTCGTCGAGGCACATGCTCAAGTCCAGCAGGCTCGGCGACTGTCCGCCACCCGTGTCGTACGACGCCGGATCGCTCGGGCTCGCTTCCACGGGAGGCGGCGACTGCAAGGGCGACAACGACGGAGCAGCAGGGGCAGCTCCGCCGATGACCGTGCTGAAGGTCGAGGTCATGATTCTGTCCTCTAACTCGCCGTTCCCGCCGACGTGGAGGTGGCGGCGTGCATGATCAAAGTCGGCGCCGTTCCTTGTCGTAGTGCTCGTCGCGGGTACATTTGCATTGGTGATGTTCACGTTGGGAAACGCTTGGTGGCATGTGTGCTCGTTCAGGTAAATGACCTTGTACAATGGAGGACTGCCGATGCTGCTATCCTGCTGCTGCACCTGCTTCTTCGCCCTGCAGCCGCGCTCATGGCTATGCATGCATCGGAAGTACAACCTGCATTGCATATACAGGTAGAGAGTCGGTCGATCAGCTGGGCCACGCAAAGAACGTACGGGTACACGAATGTGAGGAACTGACGACGAGGATGTAATTATTGCCTGGTCCCAATCAAAATTATTGTACTGTATCTACATGTACCATCCTTTTTTGGACACCGGTACGCTGTTCACGAGCTTAATTAGCTATCTTGACGTTTTTGGCAAGTCGTTGGCATGGCGCATGCATGTCATTCGTTCCTGAAAGCGATTCATGCAACTTGCTCGCTGAGTTTAGATTCCATTGTACTCACTCAGATTGGCAGACTAGCAAATTCATTACTCTGAGGTGGCTTGGGCACCATGTTGCAGCTCCTAGGACGTAGGTGGCCAGTCTAGCTAGCGGGCGAGGCCGAAAATAAGGCACATGCATGCATGTTCATTTGCTACATATACTTATTCCGGGTAAGCAAATCCATCGCAAAAAGGAAGCGTTTTTTGTGTCTTGATTTCCCATGTACCTTTTGTTGGTTGACAGCTTATTGACTATGAAGTCATTACTGAATATACCGCTGTTAGTTGAAAATACCATTTTACTCTCAGTATTTCCACAACATTCTGGCAACATTTCAGCATCATTAAGTATGTACTTTGATAGCTTTTGTTTGTATTTTGAAACAAGTCAACATTATTTTTAAATATGAGAAATTTCCCACTCACACAAATATCTGTTACGAGAATGCGTGAGTATCTTAAGGTTTCTAGATAACTTATAAGGTTCGACCTCAATAAAGAAATATTTGCATATTGGGAGTAAATGAGGAAACTTTGATGGCACATTCGGATCTGGATAAAAAAATCTATCACACACGAGTCCCCTCAATTAATGGATTTGGCGGAAATATAAACGAACACAAGTTTATAGAATTGTAAGTTGAAAATTTTCAAGAAATACCTAAGATAATGAGATTTGCGCAAGCAGGGGTGTTATGTTCCATGTCTCCATGAAATTCCCTAACCATTGGCAACATATGAAAAGGACTACAAGGTTCTTTTAACGCTACTGTTTTATTTTAACTTTTATAAATAAATGAATGATAATACATAGAAAGGGCATGTTATCTTTAGCAAGATGATTCTAATTCACTTCGCCAAAAAAAGATGATTCTAATTCACTCTTGGTCCGTAAATCAATGTGCTCTGTGAAGTTAGCTATAGGTCCAGCCCTCAACTCTATCTTAGTTCACACCTCATCCAAAAGTGCTGGTCTTCTATGATATGAATGGGGTATTCGGAAAACTATTTGCGGTAAAAAAATTTGTTAGAGTTTGGTCTTGACGTTTTGTCGGGTGGTAGGTGGGACATATGCCAGCGCGTGGCTTATCATTGTGGGAGCCAGTAAAATATCGCCGGTGCCTGGAAACGGGATGAGGCGAAGACATGCACGCCGGCGAATCTTACCCAGCTTCGGGGCTCTCCGTGGAGATAACACCCCTACTGCTGCTCTGCGGGGTCTCCGCATGATCACTAGATGAACAAGTAGCTACACGAATGCTCCTTGAGCTGTTTGGCGAGAGGAGGAAGAAGGGCTCTGCTTGCTCTCTTCTCCTCCCTACGTGGTGTCTAAAACTAGCAGGGATCCACCCTTTGCATGGGTGTCCCGGGGGGTTTATATAGGCCTACCCCCCGGGGGTACAACGGTAATCCGGCTGGGCGTGGGGCCCAGCCGTCTGTGTCTTCGCTCTCCGCCTTCTGCGCCGGCTGCTGGGGCCCGCCGGCTGCCGGCTCCCTGGTCGATAGGCAGGCCCCACTGTCCAGGGCCTTGTCGGTGGCTAGTTACTGTTGCTCAATCTTGATGACGAGGGCTTCGTCGAGGTAAGCATGGCTACAGTGCTGCCGTCCGGCGGGTGACCACTGTAGCCTCACCGCGTATTGTCTCCTTAATGGGGCGTCTCCTTTGAGGGGGTGGCAAGCCGGCTGGAGAGAGCCGGCTCCATCTCGGGCCGACTGGGGGAGGCCAGGCCACCTTCAGGTGTCTCTCTGACTGAAGGGGCCCACCGCCCGTGGGCCGTACTAGGAGCCCGTCGTGGATGACATCAGGGTCAGTGTGGCAACAGTGCCGCGCCGGACGGGTCATGGCCACCCGTATGGCGCACTGTGCCAGGCGCACTCCGCGATTCGGGGGTGGCAGGCTTCACTGCAGCCACGCCCCGTCACATCGCCGTTATGTGGATGCAGACTTCGGGGGTACGGTCTTGACCTCTTTATGGGAGCCGGCTCCTCAGAGTCGGCCTTCTCGCAGCCGGCTCCTTGGAGCCGGCCCTCCTGCGGCTTTCTTCATGAGGGCTGAAGTCGGGCCGCCTTCCAATAGCCGGCCTGGGAGACAGCCGGCCAGGGGAAGGCGGCCCCATGTCTTGGATTCTTAAGAGCCGGATCGGCTCGTAATTTTTTCAGAAAGGCCAGGGGGAGCCGGCTAGGCTACCCGTGGTCACTTACTCCGACAGTAGTCCCCGAAGCTGAGCGAGCTTCGAGGCTGATAAAGGGACGAGAAGCTTGGTCAGCTTCCTATCCTGAGGGGCCGGCTTTGCTTGTGCGCGCCGACTTCGGAGAGCTCCGTTTCTTGTAGGCGGGAACGCGGGCCTACCAACGCACGCGCACGACGGGATGCCGCCGCAGGCCCGGGCCCGCCACTCACAGGCCTCGGTCCGAGCACGGATCTTCCGCGGCCCACATGGACCGCTCGCCTTCCCGCGGCGGTTTTATTCTGCCATCAAGGCACAGTAATAGCGGGACATGGGGGAGTGGGCGCAGTTGATCCCCACGTTCCCCCACGCCGCGCCTCGTCGGCTCCGCCGTGCGGTCTATAAGTAGGAGGAGGAGGGGGAGCGGCAGAGGCTCGCGCGCTCTCCCTCACTCCGCCCCCTTCTCGCCCTCCTTCTTCTTCTCTTCCCCGCAGCAGCTCTTTGCCGCGCCGTTCCGCCGCCGCATCGTCTTGCTTCTCGCCGCGCTGCCCCATGGCGCTGTCAAGCTCGTGGGATGGCTCCAACGTCCATGAGGACCACGTCGCGTTCCTCCGCCAGACGCGATGCCTGCCCGGCGAGAACTTCGTTCGGGTTCGTCTAGCGCCGGAGAAGGAGATTTTGCCGGCACCGGAGGAAGGCGAGCGGGTGATCTTCCGCTCGCACTACCTGCGCGGCTTTGGCCTTCCGGCGAGCGGGTTCCTCCGGGCCTTCCTCGAATTCTACAACCTCCAGCCGCATCACCTCACGCCCAACGCGGTGATGCTGCTGTCGGCCTTCGTCACGCTGTGCGAGGGCTTCCTTGGGGTCCTCCCCACGCTCGAGCTCTGGGCGGAATTCTTCCAGAGCAAACTCGGCACCGTCGTCGCGGGCGTGCCCGCCCCCTGCGGAGCCTTCATCGCCATGAGGCGGGCGAGCGAGAACAATCCGTTCCCGTCCATTCCACTGATCCAGTCGGTGAAGCTTTGGCAGAAGTCTTATTTCTACGTGAGGAACGTCGCCCAGCAAGGCGACTACGTCAACCTGCCGGATTATGTAGCCGGCCCGCCGGCTGGGAGGCAGCCTTCGTGGAGCTACCGGGCCAGGTCGCTGTCTCAGGCCGGGAACGCAGCCGTCTCCCGGCTTCGGGTGATGATCCAGTCGGAGGGCCTGACCGGAGCCGACTTGGTGGCCGCCTTCGTGGAGAGCCGGGTTCTTCCCCTCCAAAGCCGGCCTCACATGGTTTGTCAGATGAGCGGCCGCTTCGACCCATGCCGGCTGAGCACCAGGGAGATGCCTCATGCGGAGGTCTCCTACATGGTGAACTATATCTCCAACTGCAAGCTCGCCGAGGATTGGCGGTACGGCAAGGGGCCGTACTCTCGGGCCAACCCTCCGCCCGTCGTAAGTTTTTTCTTCTTTTCTTCCTTTTGTAGCCGGCCTCATGATAGCCGACTCTTGATCAGTTCGTTTGCCTTTTGCAGAACCCTCTTCTCCCGCCGACAGCCGGGGCCGCGGGGGTAGAGCGCCAGCTCCTCCCCGACTGCACGGTGGACGACGCCGACGACCCGGACTTGGGAGTGGCCGCCATGGAAGACGCCATCGTGGGGGAAAGCGACGGGTCCGGAGGTGCGGGGCTCATGGCCGGCTTCGAGGACTGGCCGGATGATGCCGAGGTTGAAGTCGCCCCGCGCCGCCAGCCGGCGCCTGATCATCAAAGCACGAGCTCGTCCGCCGCGCCGGCTGCTGGCGGCGGCGCCCAGAAGCACCGGGCCGTGTCGATCCTCTTCGGTAGCCGTCCGAAGAAGTCCAAGGCTTCCATAGCGGCGACCAAGCGAGATGAGGCGGCCGCGAAGGCGGCCCGCTTCCGCAAGGCGGTGAAGCAGCCGCAGGCGATCTCAGCGTAAGTCGTCGAATGCTTGGATATATTTTTTGTTGTTCTTCTTTTCGATTGAAAACTCTTCTAAACCTTTCTTTGCTCGCCGGACAGGGCGCCGCTTTCCCTTGAGCGGGGTCCGTGCGGCTCCGTAGTCGGGCCGACTGAAGGGTCTTCAGGCTCCCGCCGCATGGATCCCCGTGCCGACCTCAGGGAGGCCACGGAGCGGAACGCACGAGAGGCGCGGGAGGAGCGGGAGGCGGCGGAGCGAAGGGCCGCCCAGGCGATGAAGGAGCAGGCCGACGCAGCAGCCAAGGCTCGGACGGAGGCGGCAGCTGCGGAGACGGAGGCGGAGGCTTCGCACAACCAGCCTCCGCTGCTAGTCATTCCCCTCCGTGCCGTGGCCCCCAACATTCCTGTGCCTCCGCTGGAGGAGGTCGACCAAGAACCGCCGGTGATGGAGTGGAGGGAGGACTCCGTGATCTTCGTGGAGAGGGCGCCGCCGGCAGCGCCAACCGGAGCGGGCCAAGGCGGCCAGTCGGCTGCGGGGCCAGAGTAGCCGGCTGGGGGTGAGCCGGAAGCGGGAGCCGGCCTCGAGGTGCAGCCGGCAGTGCGCCAGCGCGCAGGGGGAGGCACCGCTGCGCCCCAGCCGCACTGAGCTTCGGGTGCCCGCCGGACGGCGGAGGCCTTGGAGGCGGCCAGCACCGGCACGTCCGAGAGGACTCCCAGCGGCGGGACGGGCGAGCTGAATGTGGCGGCCCAAGAGGTTCGAACCGGCTTCAGGCCCAAGCCGCCTCGCTGCAGCAATACACCCAGGAGTTCCTTGCGACGCGGGCCATCATCCGGGTGAGTCTTCTATCTTTGGTTGCATTGTTCTCTTAATTTCTTCCGTGGGGGCGCGTAAGCGCACCCACTAGGTGTAGTCCCCGAGATTCGGGCCGACTGCTGAGCAGTCGGGTCGGATCTTCCTTGACGACTACCTTATTCTCGCCTCCTGTCTAATCTTCCAGGAGTATCATAACCTCTGCGCTGCTGCCTTCAACTCCCAGGCCCAGGAGCTGGGTCGGAGAACCGAAGACCTGATCAGCAGCCGGAGTACGTACTTGGTTTCGTTCATCTCCTGTGGGGGCGCGTCAGTGCACCCACTGGGTGTAGTCCCCGAGATTCGGGCCGACTGCTGAGCAGTCGGGTCGGATCTTTCCTGACGACTTCACCTTACTGGTTTTTCTTTTGTCTTTCGTGCTCGCAGAAGCCAATGCCGACTTAAGGGGGAAGCTCAGCGAGGCGCAGGCCACCCTTCGTGCCAAGGAAACCGAGTACGACGCCTTGGTCCTGGAGCGTGACCGCATGGCCAAGAAGCTGGCTGACCAGGAGGAGAGCCACAAGGCGGCTCTGAAGAAGGCGCAGGATAACGAAGCCGCCCTGAAGGCTGAGTTCGAGACTGAAGCGGCGGGCTGGGCTGAGACTAGGCAAGCGCTGAATGAAGGCTTCGGCCGTATTGAGGATTTGATCGACGGTAAGCCGCCTTCCTCGCTCCTTGCCTGCCCCTTGCCGCCTGACTTGTGTTCTGACTTGAGCTGCTTTTTATTCTCTATGCAGGCTACTTTCCTGGCTACTCCGTCCTCGCCGCCCAAACCATCGAGGCCCATCACGAAGCGCGCCGGCAGGCGGGGGCTGAAGTCGCGCCGGACGCGAGTCAGTCGCTTGAAGAGCAACTCTTGGCAGTCCAAGCGCGGCTGTAGCCGTCTCATCGTATGCTCCGCCGCCTCCAGCGCGCCAGAGCGTAGGTGTTGGCCGCCCTCTGGCCAGGCGAGGCGATTCCCCGCACCCCGAGTCGGACTGCTGACTGGCTGGAGGTTGCGGTTGGCCGCTTCGAGGCCTGGAAGGCGTCGGCGGCCCGGCTTGGAGCAGGGCGGGCGCTGGAGTTCGTCCGAGCTTGGTATCCGGGGCTGAACCTGGACCAGCTGCGCACCTGGCGGCTGGAGGCCGACGAGGAGCTAGCGGAGGTGCGGCCGGCTATCGCTCAGCGCGCATCGACAATCGCCGAGTGTACTGACATCAGCGTCTTCGCTCCCGAGATTAATGATGACGGCGTTGCCCAGGCGGAGGAGTGGTTCGGGCTGGATCTGGCGGCGGGTGAAGACTTGGCAGAAGAAATCGCCTCTAGCGACGAAGGCGAAGACGACGAAGTAGAGGAAGACGAAGACGTCGAGCCGGCCGGTGGAACAGCCAGCCAGCCTCAGCCTGACCGTGCCTCGAGCAACGAGGCGCGCGCAAGCGCGCCCTCTGCGGGGGGCGGTGATCATGCCGAGGTTCGCCAGCCGGCCGCTCCTCCAGCCGGCACTGCCGTCTCCACCGACCTGCCCGGCTCTTCGGTCGCTCCGCCAGCTTAATCTGCCGTCCTTGTTTTTTCCTGCTTGTTGCCTTCTGAACAATTTTATTAAGCTTTCGTAGTTCCACCCACTGGGGGTGTATCCAAACTATGTTGAATGCTGGCCTTTTGAAGGTCTTTTATGTAAATATTATTGTGTGCATGTTTGGTTTCCATTCACGTATGCTTTTTATCCTTAGGCTGTTTCCTTTGCCGTCTTCCCCTTCTGGGAAGGCAAGTACTCGAGCTTTCTTAGATTGGAGCGAGGTGAATGGAAGCCGGCCGGCTGGCTACTTTGGTAGCCGGTCGGCGGTGGGAGAAAAACCGGCTTTTGTTATATTAGTCCATTAGTCCCTAGCCGTTTTTCGTGTGGGCACCCGTTCCTGCCCTTAACTCTTGCCAGCCGGACAGCCGGTTCTTCGAACTGCGACTTTTGGCAAGAGAAGGCTTGGGAGCCGGCACACTACTTGTCTGACTGCGGGTAGGACTTCTAATATAACTCCAGGCGGCCAGTCCCTGGGCCGACTAGTCGAACCCGGTGCCGGACGGAAAAAGTAAATGCAATGACAAGGCCATAAGCATGATACTTTTCATTTATAGACAAAAGATGGCAGTCCCCGAGCTCTCCTCGGGGGCCCTATTGTCTCGTACTTAGTACAAAAGTTAGCGTGATACATACTGCATTTCAGCTGTAAAACCTTCGGAGGAGGTTGGCGTTCCATGGTCGTTCCGACTCCTTGCCGGAGTCGTCTCTCTTTCGTGCCTTCGGCTTCTGCGCGTCGATCAGGTAGTAGGAGTCATTGCCTAAGGCTCTGCTAATGACGAAGGGGCCCTCCCAAGGGGCCGAGAGCTTGTGCTGGACGGCTGTTCACTGGATCAGCCGGAGCACAAGATCGCCCTCTTGGAAGGATCTTGGCTTGACCTTCCGGCTGTGGTAGCGGCGCGGGCCCTGCTGATAGATGGCGGACCGGCTGAGGGCTAACAGCCGGCTGTCTTCTAGCAGGTCGATGCCGTCTTCTCGTGCTTCCTTGGCCTCCGCTTCCGTGTACATGGTTACTCGAGGCGAGTCGAACTCGATGTCAGTTGGGATGACCGCCTCGGCACCATACACGAGGAAGAAAGGGGTGAAGCCGGTTGACTTGTTTGGTGTAGTGCGCAGACTCCAGAGGACAGCCAGCAGCTCATTGAGCCAACAGCCGGCTGAACGCTCCAGTGGTACGATCAGTCAAGGCTTGATGCTGGAAAGGATGAGGCCGTTGGCTCGCTCGACCTGGCCGTTTGACTGTGGGTGGGCGACGGATGCTAGATCCAACCGGATGCCTTGCGTCGCGCAGAAACGTGCCAAGGATCCCTTGGCGAAATTTGTGCCATTGTCGGTGATGATGCTGTGTGGCACGCCGTACCGAGTTGTTATATCTGCGATAAATGTGACGGTAGTCGGCCCATTCAGCTTCTTTATCGGCTTTGCTTCAATCCATTTGGTGAATTTGTCCACGGCGACAAGCAGATGTGTCATGCCGCCGCGCGCCGTCTTGAATGGGCCCACCATGTCCAGTCCCCAAACGGCGAAGGGCCGGGTGAGGGGAATGGTCTTGAGTGCTGAAGCCGGCATGTGTTGCTTGGAGCTGAAGAGTTGGCACCCTTTGCAATGTTTAACTAACTCCTTGGCGTCATCCAAAGTAGTCGGTCAAAAGAAACCATGGCGGAAGGCTTTGGTGACGAGTGATCTTGAGGTCGCATGGTGGCCGCATTCTCCTTGGTGGATGTCTCTGAGGATTGCAATGCCCTTCTCTTGCTCGACGCATCGCTGGAGGACTCCAGTGACACTGCGCTTGACGAGCTCTCTGTTGACGATTGTGTATGCTCCGGCTCGGCGTTGGACTTGTCTTGCCTCTACTTCGTCAGCCGGCAGATCTTGGTTTATTAGGAAGTTGAGGATGGATTGAGCCCATGACGGAGCTGCGACTTCTTCTATTGCCAAAACGGCTACTGTGACTAGGGCGGGCGGGCTGGGCGGTGAAATGCTAGAGTCGGCCGCCGCCTGTTGTGTTGGTGTAGTCTCCGGGCCGACTACCGTAGTCCCCGTGCCGGGTGAGGCAGTCCCCGGGTTGGGCGTAACTACGGAAGTCCCCGAGCCACCTGCTAATACCCCCTGGCCGACTATCGAAGTCCCCGGGCCACCTGCTTGGTTCTTCGAGCCAGACCCGGCCGCGCCGGGGTCAGACGGGACAAAGATGGAATCGGACTCTGGAGACGGCTTGATAGACGGCTTGAGGAGGCGTTGTAGAGAGACGCCGGTTGGTATTGCTTGCCGGGTGGAGCCTATTCGAGCCAGAGCATCAGCTTGCTCGTTGTCGGCTCGCGGTACGTGGAGGAATTCGCATCCTTCAAAATACCCGTTGATCTGCTGAACGAGGAAGCGGTAGCTTGCCATATTTGCGTCCTTGGCATCCCAGTCGCCGGATGATTGCTGGACCACCAAGTCCGAGTCGCCATAACATAGGATCCGGCGAATGCCGAGTTCTTTGGCAAGTCGGAGCCCGTGTATGAGCGCCTCGTACTCGGCCACGTTGTTGGAGGCGGCAAAGTGAATTTGCAGCGTGTATCTGAGCTTGTCGCCTTTGGGAGAGGTGAGGATGATGCCGGCTCCCAAGCCGGTGCGCATCTTGGACCCATCGAAGTGCATGCGCCAATGAGTGGAGTCGGGAGCCGGCGGTAGGTAGTGGGTCTCAGCCCAGTCGACGAGGAAGTCTGCCAATGCTTGGGACTTGATGGCAGTGCGAGGCTGGTAGAAGATTGTGTAAGGGGCCAGCTCGATGGCCCATTTCGCCACCCGTCCGGATGCATCCCGGCTGCCTATGATCTCGGCCAGCGGGGCGGTGCATACGACCGTGATGGGATGCTCTTGGAAGTAGGGCTTCAGCTTCTTGGCGGCGAAGTACACGCCATAGCACATCTTCTGGTAGTGCGGGTAGTTCTGCTTCGAGGTAGACAGCACCTCGCTCAAATAATACACCGGCCTCTGGACCGGCTGGGCTCGGCCTTCTTCTGGGCGTTGGACTACGATGACGGTGCTGACCACCCGGCTGGTTGCGGCAATGTAGAGGAGCATGGGCTCTTTCTCAGTCGGCGCCGCTAGGACTGGCGGGGTGGCCAGCATCTTCTTCAGCTCGTGGAAAGCTTGGTCAGCTTGGTCGTTCCACTCGAAGTGAGTGGTCTTCTTCATGAGGCGGTAGAGGGGGAGAGCTTTCTCTCCGAGCCGGCTGATGAAGCGGTTTAGGGAGGCCAAGCATCCGGTAAACTTCTGGACGTCTTGAAGTTTGGTGGGAATTGCCATTCTCTCAATGGCCTTGATCTTTACTGGGTTGCATTCGATGCCGCGTCCGGAGACCAGGAAGCCTAGGAGCTGGCCGGCTGGTACTCCGAACACGCATTTCTTGGGGTTAAGCTTGATTTGGAACCGGCGTAGGTTCTCAAATGTTTCCTTGAGGTCTTCCAGCAATGTGCCGCGCTTCTCCATCTTCACCACAATGTCGTCTATGTAGACATGGGCATTCCTGCCGAGTTGCTTGAGGAGGCACTTCTGCATGCAACGCTGAAAAGTGGCACCGGCATTTCTCAAGCCGAATGTCATAGTCAGGTAGCAGAAGGCTCCGAATGGCGTGATGAAGGCGGTCTTCAGGCAGTCTGCCGGATCCAACTTTATCTGGTGATACCCTGAGTAAGCATCCAAGAAACTCAATAGCTCGCATCCGGCCGTGGAGTCTATCACTTGGTCAATCCTCGGCAGGGCAAAGGGATCTTTGAGGCAGGCCTTGTTGAGGCTCGTGTAGTCTATACACATGCGCCACTTGTTGTTCTTCTTTAGCACGAGGACCGGGTTGGCGAGCCACTCTGGAAAGAAAACTTCCATAATGAAGCCGGCTGCCAGAAGCCGGGCTATCTCCTCTCCCACAATCCTGCGTTTCTCCTCCGACAGTCGGCGAAGGGGTTGTTTGACTGGCTTTGCGTCTTCTCGGACGTGTAGTTTGTGCTCGGCGAATTCCTTCGGGACGCCCGGCATGTCCTTGCGGGACCATGCAAAGATGTCCCGATTCTCATGGAGGAAATCAGCGAGCTCGCCTTCCTATTTGCTGTTTAGGTTTGCCCCGATGACGGCAAACCTCTCTGGGTGCTCGGGGTCAAGAGGTATCTTCTTCGTCTCCTTGGCCGACTGGAAAGATCCTTGAGCATCATGCTCCTTAGGATCGGGGGACAAGGCCGACTGCTTGCTGCTGCGCACTCAGAGGACTTCTTGTAATCGCCGGCTACGGTGATGGCGCCTTTTGTGCTTGGTATCTTCATCTTGAGGTATGCATAGTGGGGAACTGCCATGAATTTGGCCAAGGCAGGTCGGCCAAGCAATGCATGGTAAGGGCTCTCCAGGTCCACCACTTCAAACCAGATCGCTTCCCGACGGAAATGCTCCTTGTCCCCAAAAAGTACATCAATCTTGATCTTGCCAATGGGGGCGCAGGACAGGCCGGGTACGATGCATGGAACACTGTTCGAGTAGGCATGAGTTGCTTTGTCATGACGTTCAGCTTCTCCAGGGTGTCGCAGTACAAGATGTTGATGCTGCTCCCGCCGTCTATCAACACACGGGAGAAGCAGGTGGCGCGTCTGTCCGTTGCAAGGGTGGCATCCAGAACCAACGCATAAGAGCCGGGAGATGGCATCACCTCTGGGTGATCGGCCCGGCTCCAGCTGATAGGTTTTTCTGACTAGTGCATGTGCTCGGCGGGGTTGGCAGCAACCATGCTGACTTCCTGGTTCTCTCGGCGTTTGCTGCGCCGGTCTTCGGGCTGGCTTGTAAAGACGATATAGGCGGCATGCTCGTCGGGGAACTCATCATGCACAGCTCCGACTGCGGGCCGAGCGGCCGGCACCGGCGGAACCGGAGGCGGCGGGCCGGCAGGCGGAGGCGGCGCGAGCCCTTCGCCTTTGGAGATTCGGGTGAGCCAATGGCACTTCCGGGTTGTGTGGTTGGACGGCTTCGCGCCGCTGTGGAACTTGCACGGGGCGTCGAGAGTTTGCTCGTAGGAGAAGGCCGGCTACCAAGCCGGCCTGCCGCCCTTGGGTTTCTTGGGCGCGGGCCGCCCTTCGGGTGGCACCTCTTCGACTGTGGCCACCTGCCGACTGGCGGGAGGCGGCGCGGGGCCCTTGCGCTTGTGGTCGTTCGAGTGTGGGCGTCGGCCGGAATCCCCAGCAGGTGTCTTGGGCGCCGGGTTGAGTACTTTTCCGGACGCGTCTACCCGGAGCTCGGTCTTCATTGAGGAGTCGGCGGTGGCGTACTTGTCCGCTATGTCCAGAAGCTCGTCGAGGGTAGTTGGCTCGTCGCAGAGAAGCTTGTACTTGAGGAGGGTGCCTTCTCGGCACCCGGCTGTGAACTATTCGATGGCTTGCACCTCGTGCACCCCTTCGCAAGAGTTGCGGAGCTCGGCCCAACGCGTGAGGTAGTCGCGAGTTGACTCGGTGGGGCCTTGTACTCACAAGGAGAGCTGTCTGGGCTTGGGAGCCCGCTTGTAGGTGCTGGTGAAGTTGCGGATGAAGGCTTCTGTAAAGTCTAGCCAGCTGTTGATGCTACGTGGTTTGAGGCTGTTGAGCCAGGTCCGCGCCGTGCCTTGCAGCATGAGGGGCACGCACTTCACGGCAACGCGCCGGTTGCCGTTGGCTATGCTAACCGCTGTGGAGTAGTCGATCAGCCAATCTTTCGGCTTCACGGGGCCGTTGTACTTGGGCGTGTCTCTTGGGAGCGAGAACCCTCTGGGGAAGGGCTCGTCGCGGATGCGGGGGCCGAAGCAAGGCGGACAGACATCGTCTTCTTCTTCCAGCGCCAGGGATCGCGCCAGGCGGTCGATCCGATGGCGGGCATTGTTTTCGCCGACTCCTTCGCGGCGACCTAGTCGGCCGCTGAGAGTCGGATGCGCCACCGGCGGAGGGGTGGGATATCTCTCTCCATGGGGCCGAGGCGGAGGCGGGTTGCCCTGCCACTCCACGGCCCGAGGGTGGCCTTCTGCGTCTCGCTCAATGGAAATCCGGGTTTGGCTTCGGCTGGCAGCCGGCTCTTTCTCGCGCCGCGCGCGGTCTCTACCCGCAGTGGGCGTCCGAGACGTCGCGCCGTGATCTCGGCACGGCGGAGGGCTTTCCGCGCGGGCGTCGGCTTCGTGCCCCTGCGCGACTGCATCGATCAGCTGCTGGATGCGTCGGGTCATGTGGGGGAGTTCTTCGGCCCCCAGTCCGTCTAGCTCATCTACGGCCGCCTGGGCGGCGCACAGGTTCTCGAGTGGAGTGGCGTAGACTGGGCGGTCGACTCCTAACGTGCCGGCAACGACAGCACCGCGCTGTTTGACAACGCCGACCCGGCTGGGCCTGTCTGGGGGCGGCATGCCAAAGGCGGCGCGGTCAGCCTCGCGTCGGTGGGCCTCAGCGAGGCGTCTCATGGAAACAAATTTCCGGCCTTCCGCGAGGAGGGCGAGGCGGCGAGCCTCCAGTGCTTCAGCGTCGGCGTCGGCCGGGAGGGGGATGGACAAGTCATGGACCGCCGCGTGCGGGGCATCGTGGGCGCTCTCGTCAGCAGCGCTGTCGTGGCCGATGACCATCACCTCGGTGGTGACAGCGTCGCAGCCATCGGCTCGGGGAAGCGGGTCGTTGTAGATCGTGACGTTGGTGGGGAAGGTGTCGAACGAGGCCGTGTCGGAGTCGACAGGCATCGGATTGGTGGAGCCAACCGACTCCAAGTCCACAGCAGGCTTGCCGGAGACATGGAGCCGGCCGAGGAGGTTGACGAGGTGGTCGGTGCCCGCGTCGGAGGCGAGCTCGTCGGAGATGAGGGTCTTGTCGAGGAGATCAGCGAGGCTGCTCGCTGCGCAGGCGTTGGTGACGCCTTGCAGCGCGTCGTGGCAAGCGCCATCGGGCGTGCCGGACTGGCTACGCTCGCGAGGGAGGAAGAGGGTTCCCGTCCAGAACAGGTTTCTGGACGACGGTGCACCTGGCCCCAAGGTGGGCGCCAAATGTCGGGTGGTAGGTGCGACATATGCCAGCGGTTGGCTTATCATTGTGGGAGCCAGTAAAACATCGCCGGTGCCTGGAAACGGGATGAGGCGAAGACATGCACGCCGGCGAATCTTACCCAGCTTCGGGGCTCTCCGTGGAGATAACACCCCTACTGCTGCTCTGCGGGGTCTCTGCATGATCACTAGATGAACAAGTAGCTACACGATGCTCCGTGAGCTGTTTGGCGAGAGGAGGAAGAAGGGCTCTGCTTGCTCTCTTCTCCTCCCTACGTGGTGTCTAAAACTAGCAGGGATCCACCCTTTGCATGGGTGTCCCGGGGGGTTTATATAGGCCTACCCCCGGGATTACAACGGTAATCCGGCTGAGCGTGGGGCCCAGCCGTCTGTGTCTTCGCTCTTCGCCTTCTGCGCCGGCTGCTGGGGCCCGCCGGCTGGTGGGTCCCGCCGGCTGCCGGCTCCCTGGTCGACAGGCAGGCCCCACTGTCCAGGGCCTTGTCGATGGCTGGTTACTGTTGCTCAATCTTGGTGACGAGGGCCTCGCCGAGGTAAGCATGGCTACAGTGCTGCCGTCCGGCAGGTGACCACTGTAGCCTCACCGCGTCTTGTCTCCTTAATGGGGCGTCTCCTTCGAGGGGGTGGCAAGCTGGCTGGAGAGAGCCGGCTCCGTCTCGGGCCGACTGGGGGAGGCCAGGCCGCCTTCAGGTGTCTCTCTGCCTGAAGGGGCCCACCGCCCATGGGCCGTACTGGGAGCCCGTCGTGGATGACATCAGGGTCAGTGTGGCAACAGTGCCGCGCCGGACGGGTCATGGCCACCCGTACGGCGCACTGTGCCAGGCGCGCTCCGGGATTCGGGGGTGGCAGGCTTCACTATAGCCACGCCCCGTCACATCGCCGTTATGTGGATGCAGACTTCGGGGGTACGGTCTTGACCGCTTTATGGGAGCCAGCTCCTTGGAGTCGGCCTTCTCGCAGCCGGCTCCTCGGAGCCGGCCCTCCCGCGGCTTTCTTCATGAGGGCTGAAATCGGGCCGCCTTCCAATAGCAGGCCTAGGAGACAGCCGACCAGGGGAAGGCGGCCCCATGTCTTGGATTCTTAAGAGCCGGATCGGCTCGTAATTTTTTTAGAAAGGCCAAAGGGAGCCAGCAGGCTACCCGTGGTCACTCACTCCGACACGTTTTCATATGTATTGAAAATGTATTGCATAGTCTTAACGTGTGGAAAGTCCTTATGTTTGTAAACATAACCATTGCTCAAACACTTATATACTATTCGTCCAACAATGTATGTGCTTCATTAATTTGTATTAGTTCTTGTTACTGATGTACTTAAACAAAAAAGTAAATGGCTCTGTGATTTGGCTACAGTTGCAGTAAGTACCATGCATGATATTTGCGGATAAATAGGAGAACTCGCATCAAGAAAACAACTTCACCTTGCAAACTTCCTGTTCTTAATGTTCTTTTGCCCATATTTTTTCCATTTGTAACCATCCTTGTAAGGCTCGGCTGTAATCTCCTCTTCTTTACCTATTCTTGGGGGAGTAACCTCTTCCCCACTAAATTGGTTCATGGAAACAACAGAGTAAGGAAGCAGTGCTAATCGAGATGGATCAGTGTTAGTAAATCAGTAGTGCACCTGATGATCGCCGGAGTGGCCTGGCTGATGCTACCCTCCATGATCGCAGCCTCGGGCGCTGTCGCCCTGCCTTCCACCATCCTACCACTGTTGCCGGGGTTGAACATCGACAGAGACGCCCTGAACACCTGAGAAAGCTCTTGGCTTATGGCCACAGCCATCTCCTGGCAATGGCTATCGAGGAGGTGGCTGGGTTGGCTGAGCAAAGCCAGAAGCTTGGCGCTGAGATTGTAGCCGCGGCCGAGCTCCTCCCACAGCTTTCCTACGGCCTCTTGCTGAAATGCCATCCTGATCTCGTGAGTTGCAGGAGGTTACAGCAAGAGAGTGGATTTTCTTGAGCTGAGATGTAGCCACTCTGTTAGGAGGTGTTTAGTTTGTGGAGTACCTACCGATATTGGTGGAGCTAGTTTTATAGACGGACGCTCCTCTGCCGTCAGCCAACTACGTAATCGTTTAGAGGTTCCATTTCATCTTCTTTATCCACGTCCAGAGACGGTGTATTAAAAGAATCCAACCTTTACCAGGCAATTCTAAAATAAAATAACGAATCAACCTGTGATGGGATAGTTAGAGGGACAGTGGTATCCGAGCCCACCAGGGTTCAAGTCCACGATGCGCTTTTAGTGAAAGGAGACGTTCGCTCATAGTGGTAGGGTATGCGTGTGCGCGTTTATAGGAGTGAGTGTATGCGCGTATGTATGAGCATTTGCGTCTGTACTGTGTTCAATTTTTTTTAAAAAAATTCCAAGAATCTTTCAATCTATTCGGCTTCAGTCATGGCAGTACAAACAACAACAGAGGTAATAAATATTACAATCATGTTCGTGGACCGTTTAGCGACGACTACGAGCACTGGAGCAAGTCGAAGGCGCGCCTCCTTCATCGCCCCTCCCTAATTGGAGCCGGACAAACCTTGTTATAGTAGACAGTCAAGAATTCATCGTGCTAAGACCTCATAGGACCAGCGCACCTAAGCAACAATCATCACCGATGATGAAAGTCGTCGATCAGAAGGATCAAACTTGTAAACACTCAAACGAAGACGAATGAAGATCAGATCCAAACATATCCACCAAAGACTAGCACCGATCGAATCCCGCGAGATCTGACGAAGACACGCTTCCACACGTCCTTCGACGATGCTAGACGCACCATTAAAACAAGGATAGAACTTAAAAGATATTATTCCTACTAAGAGACATCGCTGGATCACTCTCTCTTTCTCTCTCTCCAAAGCAGACTATGGTGTCTAGGTTAGACCATCTCCACCAATTACTGTGAGTTAATTCACCGGAGCAGACTATGGCGTCCCCAACAATTACTGTGAGTTAACTCATCGTAAAAGTGGTTTAAGGGATGCCCATATAACCTAAGGGGAAGTTCACAGGTGAGGTCTTTTCTTAGTTTCCAAAAAAAAATCTCTAAAAGTGATTTTTTGCGGTAACGCAACACCGGCACCGGGTTTCATCAGCGGCCTAGAGAGCAGAAGATGGTGGTCGACGGCAGCGGCCAGCGGTGGTCAGTGATGGCGGCACAGCAGCAGATGCTGCCCAGCGACGCAGTGCATATGGCGACGGCGTGCTGCTGTGGCATTTTATGGGAAGGGTCATCTCTAAAATATTTAGGAAGTTGGGCGGATTACACCAAATTCCTAAAAAAACCCGCGTTTATTTTGGGATCACTTGTGCTTTTATTGTCCAACTTCCCCTAAACCAAAGATTTTACGGATATGAAAACCGTTGGCGATGCTCGTAGGCGAAGACATTGTATTACATTCACCTTCGTGCCAAACTCTGTTCACGTTCAGAGATATGTTTACGCTGATCATAATTGTCAACGGTAGGGGCATTATTCGATTTTGCTGGTCCACGATCTGACAAGCGGGCCCACAGATTGATTTTCTTCGTCCTTGATATAGGTTGACGGGTGCGTCTTGTGGCATATGGTATATGCAGGTACGTACAAGAAAAATTATTAGGAAGGTTGACTGGTGTTGCTTTCTATACTAGAAATGTTCGGGATCTGCCTCCGGACTCCGGTCGTGTCAACACGTCGTCTCATGTATGTATAGTGTGATGCAAGGTTGATACAGGTAGTGCGAGTTGTTCCAGAACCTGCAATAAACATAGACCGCGGAAGCGTGTGCATTGATGTACTACGGTGACTCCCGGAAGAGACGTCGGACAGGGACGCCCTAGGATACACTGCGCGGAGCGGGTCAAGAGGAGACCAGGCAGATTATGATTTTTATCCTGCAGGATTATGGTACGGCTCCAGAGCTAATGCCCGATGCGAAGTTGACTACCTAACAAGAAGAAGCTGCTCGATCGTCTGACAGTCAAAGAGGGTGACCTCTGCCCTTGGATTGCCATTTTTATCAGACGACAATGCCCTTTAATTATGAGATATGCAAGAATATGTCACCATTAGTGCTACATTTTTATTTTATTTTTGCATATGAGAGCTGGATCATTTTCATGCTATATTTCTTGTCATAACGTGTGCTCCCTCTGTAACATTTTATAAGATGTTTTTAGAGTTCATTTTATAAGGTGTTTTTAGAGTCCAGTGTCAAACTCCGTATACTTCCTCCGTTTTTATTTAGTCTGTGTATTAGCTTTGATCAAACTTAATCTTTGTAAATTTTGACAATGTTTATAAACAAAAATATTAACATATACAATAACAAATCAATACCATTAAATTTAATATTGAATCTACTTTCACATCATATAGATATGTTATGGTATATGTTTATATTATTTTTCTATATACTTGGTCAAACTTTATGAAGTTTGACTTCAGTTAAACCTAATATGCAGATCAAATAAACGGAGAGAGTATTAAATACAGAGAAAGTACTATTTATGATCTTTGGACTAAGATATTAGTAGAGTGTAATAAAAGCCAGTTTTCTATCTTCGTGTCTATGCTTCCAAAAAATTACAAAGTTATAAATCAAAATAAAATAAAATGCGTCGGTACAAGAAATGTGGGACCTAAGGCACCTGCCAAATCACGGCATGGGAGGAGCCCTATGGGCCCACATGGGTGCCCCATGCCCCCCACCCCTCCTCCTTGGGCCGCCTCGCTATGGTGGTAGAGATTCACAAAGGTGTAACGCCTCGGCCAAACCCACCGATTCCTGGGTGTTACATCTGGATTTAGACTGGTCCTACAGACCAACACTACTCTTTTCTGTGCATTTTGTCCCCACTAGTGCGCAACTGAGACATTACAAGAAATATGTCAACTAGTGACCTTCTGTCAGTGACCCTGTAAGAATTGGTCATAGATCTATGACCATTTTAGACCAATTGGTCAAAAGCTGTTCGGGGGGCTCCAAACCCTAAACTATAACGACCATTTTGGTCAGAAAGGTCGTAATTTCCTTACACGAAATGGTCATAAAGCAGATAGCACTGGTCTGCTGCCTTACTTCTAGCTGATCATGACTAATATAGATGGTCATAACCTTGTAAATTGTGGTGGGTTGCTATGACTAGGCGCGACCTCATCAGTTTTGCCTATGTGTCATGTCCATGTGGCGGTTTTTGCCCTAGGTTATGAAGCAACCTATATTTCTGCCATTCCCAAAATTCCCAAAACAATCTCATAAATTCTTTGGGTCATATCTTCATCAAATATGTAAAAATCCTTCCTTGCCTAGTTCAAAACTAATTCAACAATATTCATTTTCTTATTCTGTTCACAACAACACTTTATGAAGGAAGTGCTATTTATATATTCTTGATTGCCCTTGGATTTTTTGGGCACTCTTTCCTATCCAAATAATTACCGCATGACAAAATTCAGCTCCATTTGCCTAGCAAATCTTCCTCGGCAAATTTCCAAAGTTTTTGTCCACCTAGAAGCATTGTGAAGGAAGTACCTTTTTTATATATCGAAATGACATGAAATTTTTACAGTTCCTTCATATGCCCAAATTATCACCCTCCTCCAAATTTTAGCTCAGTCAAATCATCTATGTGAGCCCATGTTCAATTTATATTTTATGGCCAAATTGGCATGTTGCAAAGCAAGTGTTATCTAGACCCCTCCTATTACCCTCAAATTTTTTGGGCACTCTTCCATACCAAAATCATTGCCACATGATAATATTCAGCTCAATTTTCCTAGTAAATCTTTCTCAGGAAATTTCCAAAGTTTCTACCTCGAGAGAAGATTTGTGAAGTAAGTACTGGCTAGGCTTACCCAAATGATCTGAAAATTTACCAGCGCATGACCATACCTATGTAACTTACCTACACCAATTTTGAGCTCATTTCATTCATCCAATCTCTCTCACTAGTTTTCCTAAGTTTCTGTCCATAGAAGAGCATTGTGAAGGAAGTACTACTTTGGCATGTCCAAATGGTATCAATTTTCTAAAATGATTTCCTATGCCCAAATAACCATCCTCCACCAAATTTCAGCTCAATCCATTCATTATTTTGAGCCCAGCTTCAACATTCATATTTTTGTCCAGCGTGGTACTTTGCAAAGCAAGTACCACCTAGGATCCTCCTTTTGAGCTAAAAATTTGTGAAGACATTCTCCTTAGTAGATGATCATCCTCAGCCAAAACTCACGCCCATTGGCCATGTGCATTTCCCGTACTACTAATCAAACACTTGGCTGCTAATTCATCTTTGAGCATAGGTCAGTCTCCTCGTGAGATTCTTCTGTTGTAATTGTATTCCTAGCACCTACCTGGGGAGTTCCCAACCCACTAGACATGCCTAGGCCTCCCAGAACGCATGTCAACGCCAAGGTCATGCGGTGACCACACGGCGGGCATGCAAGTTTACGCACTTTGGAGGTGGGGCCCTGGGCCACATCCAAACCTCGACGTATCGCCACCAAACCATGTATTTATGATTAAATAGATACTTATGTAACTAGAAATGATTTTTGGAAAAAATAAAGAGCAAACAATAAGGTAGATGCAGTTCAAAATTGACCCGCTTCCTAATGAATCGGCAGAAATTTGTCTTTTTCACAAGTGGTGGATCAAAACTTTTGACACCAAACCATTTTGTCAATTATGCATTAAATATGGCATAATATTTTATAAAAATGATTTGGTAAAATTTTGCAACAAATATATGGTAGTTCCTTCACAAAAAAACTCATTTTGGGCATTCAAAAAATGGAAAATGAATTTTTCGTGCAAAGAAAAATGAAAACTCCCTTAGGCAACATTGTTTGGAATTCTAAGATGCACCCTTGTGCACAATATGAGATCATTTGAACAAACTATGCCATGAATGTGGCCATAAGTTTGATCATTTGGCTTGAAAGCCCTGAATCTTCACGCATGATACCTCATTTCTGAGAACATTTTTTTTTAAATAATTGCCGTATTACAAGTTTGTTATTTTTTCTAGAAACTTGGTCACATATAATGACACAATGCGAAGGTTTCCCAATTTTTTAATATTTTTTGAATTTTTATGTCCGTTTCGAAATGCGATGAAAACGATGGGTTTGACCGTTCCTAGCTAGTGGTTGAATCTTGGAAAAATTTTGATGTTTCTCTGATTAAATAGATACTTATGTATCTAGAAATGATTTTTAAAAAAAATAAAGAGCAAACTATGAGGTAGCTGCAGTTCAAATTTGACCCGCTTCCTACTGAATCGGCGAGAATTTGTCTTTTTCACCAGAGGTGGATCGACACCTAACCATTTGGTCAATTGTGAATCAAATATGGCCTAGTATTTTAAAAAAATGATTTGGTCCAATTTTACAACAAATATATGGTAGGTCCTTCACAAAAAAGACTCAATTCGGGCACTCGGAAAATGGAAAATGAATTTTCCGTGCAAAGAAAATAAAAAGTCCCTTAGGAAACTTTGTTTGTAATTCCAAGATGCACCCTTGTGCATGATATTAGATCATTTGAACAAACTATGCCATGAATGTGGCCATAAGTTTGATCATTTGACTTGAAAGCCATGAATCTTCACGCATGATAGCTCATTTCTGATAACACTTTTTTAAAATAATTGCCGTATTACAAGTTTATTATTTTTTATGGAAACTTGGTCACATATAATGACACAATGCGAATGTTTTCCATTTTTTGATTTTATTTGAATTTTTTATGCCCGTTTCAAAATGCGGTCAAAAAGGCGGGTTTGACCGTTCCTAACTAGTGGTTGAATCTTGGAAAACTTTTGATGTTTATCTGATTAAAGAGATACTTATGTACCTATAAATGATTTTTGGAAAAAATAAATAGCAAACTATGAGGCAGCTACAGTTCAAATTTGACCCGCTTCCTACTGAATCGGCGGAAATTTGTCTTTTTCACCACAATTGTGAATCAAATATGGCCTAGTATTTTAGAAAAATGATTTGGTCCAATTTTGCAACAAATATATGGCAGGTCCTTCACAAAAAAACTCATTTCGGGCACTCGTAAAATGGAAAATGAATTTTCTGTGCAAAGAAAGTGTAAACTTCCTTAGGAAACATTGTTTGGAATTACAAGATGCACCTTTGTGCACAATGCAAAATCATTTGAACAAATTTTCATTCAAATTTTCCCCCGCTTCCTACTGAATGGGGTGAAATTTGTTTTTTTATAAGAGGTGGATCAAAAGCTTTTGACATGTAACTATTTGGTCAATTTTACATAAAATCTAGTCTAATATTTTTGAAAAATGGAGTTGTGCTATTTTGGAACAAATATTTGGTAGATTCTTCACAAAAAAACTTTTTATGCACTTGAAAAATGGAAAATCATCTTTTTGTGCAAAGAAAATGAAAGCCGTCGAACTATGGCATCGTTTGCCATTCTAAGATGCACACTTATGAAAAAAACGAGATCATTTTGACAAACTATGTCATTGTTATGTTTAAAAAAATTCAAAGTTTTGGGTTCAAAATTTTGAAATTCAAGTGCGAGATAGCCGGCCAATGAGACGCGAGGAACCGCTTTCACGCGGATCACCAAATTGGACGCAATCTGAGCCATCCATCACACATCCATCCAACGGTGGAGCTTCTCCAGAGAATCAAAAACCCTAACCCACCCACCCACCCTCCCCCGACTGAATGGGGTGAAATTTGTTTTTTTATAAGAGGTGGATCAAAAGCTTTTGACATGTAACTATTTGGTCAATTTTACATAAAATCTAGTCTAATATTTTTGAAAAATGGAGTTGTGCTATTTTGGAACAAATATTTGGTAGCTTCTTCACAAAAAAAACTTTTTATGCACTCGAAAAATGGAAAATCATCTTTTTGTGCAAAGAAAATGAAAGCCGTCGAACTATGGCATCGTTTGCCATTCTAAGATGCACACTTATGAAAAAAACGAGATCATTTTGACAAACTATGTCATTGTTATGTTTAAAAAAATTCAAAGTTTTGGGTTCAAAATTTTGAAATTCAAGTGCGAGATAGCCGGCCAATGAGACGTGAGGAACCGCTTTCATGCGGATCACCAAATTGGACGCAATCTGAGCCATCCGTCACACATCCATCCAACGGTGGAGCTTCTCCAAAGAATCAAAAACCCTAACCCACCCACGCACCCTCCCCCCGACCCCCGCCCGCCGCCACCCCCACTCACCCACTCCCCCTCCCCTCGGTCCCCCAGATCCATCCTCTCCTCTCCCGCAACCCCAAACCCGGCCCCGCCGCCGATCTCCACTCCCCCAAACCCAGCCCCAGCCCCGCCGGCGACCTCCGCCTTCCACTCCACCCTCTCCTTCTCTCCACGCCGAAACCCTAGATCGACACCATGGCAACCCCCCTTCCACCCCCACCGTTGACCCACCCTCTCCCTCTACCTCTCCCCTCGATCCCCAGATCCATCCTAGCGCTCGGTCGCGCCGCTCTGTGCTCCATGGCCGGCACCGTATCCTCTCACGCTTGCTCCGCTCCGCTCCTTCCTCCCATCAGTTCGGATCCGGTGCGCGCGTCCCCAACCCCTGATGGCTCTCACGCCGCACCCGCCACTCCAGCTCCGCAGGCCCCCCCCCCCCCCCCCCGCGGTCGCCGCGGCCCACCAGCGTCGTGCGCTCCTCTCACCTCGCCGCACCAGCGCCGTGCGCTCCTCTCGCCCCGCGGTTTCCGGATAGCTCTTCGGCTAGGTGTATCTATTATATAACAACATGGCAATCAGATAATGTCATTCTATCAGTCCACACTCCACAGGCTGACATATATCACTTCCAGTAATCTGATAATTATACTCTGGATGGGATAATGTGCTATAGTGCTACAGTTAGGCAATCTGTGAATTGATAGGGTTGTGATGTTGATGCCACACAAAATTAGTGGGGCATGCACATTGTGTAAGTTAATTTTTCAGAGGGACTATGGAACCACACATCTGAATTCCGAAACCATCACAACTTTGTATGATAATTCAGACCAAAACCAACCTTGGTTCCACTTGCTACCCAGTAACTCAAAGTTGCTCTGGGCTTTTAGTATCGTGGTGAGACTATATGTGCTGCATCAACGCGTTAAATGCATGGCAGCACATTTGAACGTTGTGTCCTATTGTGTTACATTAGTCATAGTTTCGTTACAGATATTTCAGTGCCACTGTTTCCACAATCGTCGCATCTTCTGAAATAGAGTGATTGGTTTGAATTCAAGTGCAGAATATAGGCAAATGGGTGCTAGCTGTACATATTAATTGCCTCCGTTCAGTGTCGATTTCTTCAGTGTACTACTGCTAGTGTCGATTGATGCATTGGTTTGAGTTTGATTTAGTCAGGCAGGTTTAGTAATTCATTTTTTAGATTAATTTGACATGGGTTTGATGAACTATGTAATACTCCCTCTGTCTCAAAATATAAAATGTCTTTTGGTCTAAATATTATCCAGTACTATTGCCTACATGCTTCTAGCGACTGATGCTTTTAATTTTGCTCAGTTTTTATGCTTCAGATCGCTTCCTCCATGACACCCCGATCCGGGCGGCGGCACAGCGATGGCATCGACAATCGAGTGTGCCTAACTCTGCATCTATAACTGGCCTGTCTTCTTTGGACGGTCAGCTGCTTCCTCCCCACATTGAAATCTCGACCCCTTTCTTATTGATGGACTCGTTGACTGATTCGTATGTGCGTGGATGCAGGGTGCAGGTGCTCTACTACGCGCTACTCCGAACGGGTCACCTGGACAGATGTTTTGCTTGTTTTTGAGCTACTGCCACTTTTTTAGCTACTGCCACTTGTTTTTGTCGGTAATCTGAGCACTTGTTAGTTTAGTCAGGTAGGAGATTAGAGTGAAATGATCCTGTAGGAGGTCCTGGACGATGATGTGCAAACAATTATTTTCTCTAGCATTAGTATGTCAAATTTGTCTAAGTTAGTACATGAGGATTCTGCTAGCTGACATACTAATGTTGGTCAATGAGTGATGCTTCATAGCGGACAACTACTGGTTTTAATATGCAAACAACAACAGTGCTAGAGATGCTATGTAATAATTAATGTGTACTTGTTGAAAGTTCTTGCTTATATTAGTGTCTCTTATTTCTTTTCTAATTAATGTCTCTCATTTTTGTTCTAGTTAATGTGTAACTGAGAATGAACATACTTCTCTCTTTTTAGACTGCTAGATTGCACAAGTTGAACGATCTGCTCTAGTTTAAACAAGTTGGGATACATCAATATAATAGGACTTTGTTTGCACTTCACCTAGCTTGTAACCAATATCCTTATTGCTAATTTACCTCAAGTTTATCTAACATGGTTGAAATGAGCGCTGTAAAGTTTCATGTCTAAGATCAATTTTATCCTAAGTCCTAAAGTAATTATTTTGGTGTTACATCATAGTTTGCTGAGAATATTAACTTGAACATTGTATGTATGCCCTGATGCATGTACACACACGGCATCAAATATTGAGCTGCAGCGAAACAACCTGGAGTTAGAGAACATCAAGGATAAGATCAAGGAAGTTCTTGGCTTGTTGGCAACATTGTGAGGTTCATGCATCATTAGGATTGCTTGAGTGATCTCAGTACTGTCATTGTGATGTTCCTAACCTCCCTCTTTTTGCTATCCAGATCATGACCAAGCATGACAAGAAGGGAGGCTCGTCAACCACCTACCAGCACACCTATCATGACCGATGATGAGACGCTGAAGGTGCGCTTCTTGTTTGTACATTCCTTGCTTGGTTGGTGTCATGGAGATATGCACGTGCCATGTGTTGTACGACCTCTTTGTTTTTGTTTCTTGTCATATGTACTTATCTGTTGGCTTGTCCCTGATGTAATACCCACATGGACTATCATATTGGTGGTTGGCTAACGAATTGCATTGAAAATGTACTGTTCTTCATCGCCTAATGCTTTTGGTTGCCGATAACAGGACCTATAGTTAGTAAACCTGTAATTAGCAAGTTATGTTTATGGTCTATCATGCTGAAATACAAAAATGTTTTGTGTCACATGCTTCACAGACTTTGAACTATATACCTAGTTCGGCTGTAGAGAAAAATGCACCTGGTTGTTTAACACATTGAACTATTCAGCCTACCTACTCAAACTACCATCAGTATCCAACAAACGGCTATGGAAATAATTTTTGCCATCAATCCTTTGTTTTAAACAAGTATTAATATTTTGGCATGACAAAAAGTTGCAAATTCTGATGATGGTTTATGTTCCTTCTTTTAGGTTACGAGAGATGATGCTGGAGAGATGCCCTTCCTGTAGGTCTGCACATAAGCGGAAGTTCCTAGGTATGCAAGATTTGATGGTTAAAATGGTTGATGTGATGTGAATGAGTGTATGGAAACTGGTTGTTGTGATGTGAATGACTGTATGTAGTTTCACGTGTTCTGTTCTGTATAGCATATTGTAATAAACTTATTTTAGCTGTTATTTGAAGATTTTCATATGCTTTCTCTCTTCTGTCTATTTGATATATACATATATATTGCTTATTAATAAGCTGTGAAAAATCTGACATTTGGGACCCATCTGTAAACTGGAGCTGGGAAAAAAGCTGGAAATAAAAAATAAATTGACTGCAAAATGTTGTGCGCTAGAAAATAAAAAGGCCAAATTGTAGGCCAGGCCCATGTAGCTAACCAAAATTAACATAAAATACATATATTAAAAGGGCTTGCCTAAACAAATACATGGGCCGAATTACTGGGTCAGACCCATGTAGCTAATAAAAGCACATGAAAAAAATACATTAAAAAGGCCGAATTGTTGGGCTAGGCCCATGTAGAAAATCGAGTTGGACCGGGCTGATTCTTGTGCCACATCAGATTGCCACGTCGGATGCCTACATGGCCTGAGGAGGCTGCTAGTGACCAAAACAAAACAATAGGCATGTTTTGGTCGTAAACGTCTACGACCTTCTCTGTACCTTCTCACAGAGAAGGTCGTTAATTTTAGTTTACGACCGCCAGCTTTTGACCTTCTGTTTTTAGTCACAAAAAGGTCGCAAATAAAAAATAATGACCTTTCAGTGACCAATAGTCAAGGTCACAAGTTGACATATTTCTTGTAGTGGATCAACTTCCTAGTCAACCATCCATCCTTAAATAGCCCCAAGCCAAGCACGCTTAACTTTGAGATTCCTTTCAGATGGGCTCTCAGAAAAGAAGGTCCATCTTATTTCTATGAATAGTTAATGTCGGTGTCAAAACCGGCGGATCTCGGGTAGGGGGTCCCGAACTGTGCATCTAGGCCGGATGGTAACAGGAGGCAAGGAACACGATGTTTTACACAGGTTCGGGCCCTCTTGATGGAGGTAAAACCCTACGTCCTGCTTGATTAATATTGATGATATGGGTAGTACAAGAGTAGATCTACCACGAGATCAAGGAGGCTAAACCCTAGAAGCTAGCCTATGGTATGATTGTTGTATGATGAAGTTGTCCTACGGACTAAAACCCTCCGGTTTATATAGACATCGGAGAGGGTTAGGGTTACACAAAGTCGGTTACAATGGTAGGAGATCTTGAATATCCGCATCGCCAAGCTTTCCTTCCACGCCAAGGAAAGTCCCATCCGGACACGGGACGAACTGTTCAATCTTGTATCTTCATAGTCCTGGAGTCCGGCTGAAGGTATAGTCCGGCTACCCGAACACCCCCTAATCTAGGACTCCCTCAGTAGCCCCCGAACCAGGCTTCAATGGCGACGAGTCCGGCGCGCAGATTGTCCTCGGCATTGCAAGGCGGGTTCTTCTCCAAATTCCGTGTACCTGCTAAATAATGTCCGATTTTCGTAATGTAGCGCACCTTGGCTTCCACACCCAATAATGGCCATCTTCCACGTGTCAAACGAATGCGAAAAGTCGGGGTGTTTTTACATTCACACCCCTAGCCGCATAAATGAGCCGCCTATTTAATGGGATGGGGATTCAGATCCAAACCACACCTTCTTCTCCCCGCGAGTAATCATCAGAGCGCCTCCAACAAAGGTCCATTCCAATATGGCCAGCCATCGCAGCTCCTCCCCTCGCCCTTCCAGTGCTAAACCTGGAGACTGGGAGAGGTGCTCCATCCCGCACAGCGAGCTAGTGTCGCTTCAGGTCAAGGGATTTCTCCCTCAGGCCTATATGGTCCCGGTCCGAGCCGGACTCGCCACCTATAATGGTGGAGAGCAAGCGGAGAGCACCCCCAATCCCTCCAAAGGAGAGCGGGTGTGCCTCGTCCCTTATCTAATAAGAGGACTTGGATTTCCAATTCATCCATTTCTCTGTGGGCTTCTGGAGTTCTACGGCCTCCAGCTGCACAATCTCACGCCCGCCTCTATATTGCATATCGCGGGCTTCGTCGCCCTTTGCGAGCTATTCTTGGGTGTTGAGGCTCATTTCGCGCTGTGGAAGAGGTTATTCTGCTTGGTGCCCCGCTCTCAAGAGGGGTCTATATATCAAGTGGGCGGAGCCGAAGTGTGGCGTATCGCCGGGACCAGATATCTATCCGGAACTCCAAAGAAGGCATCCGAGGACTGGCCTTCGGAATGGTTTTATATAGATGATGTCCCACTGCCGGATCCTATCCGGGTCGGTCTCCCCGAATTCAACAGTGCTCCCTTAAAGAAACGCCTAAGCCGGCATCCGCGGAGCTCTCAGAGAGAAGGCGACAGGGATGTCCTTCACCTGATGGGTCGGATAAGACTATTGGCTCATTCCGGACTAACCATGATTGGAGTCATGGCCGCATGCATTATGCGGGGGGTGCAGCCGCTTCAATATAGAGGCCACCCCATGTGGGATTTTAACGGGGAGGATGACGCCACCCGTTACGGTCGTAAGGGGCCAGCCTCAGCTGCCGCTCTAGTAAAGATCTTATCCTCTTTGTACAAGGGAGAAGAGGAGGAATTCCTCCGCGTCAACCCGCAGGGCGGATTTACTATGTACAACCCTCCGAGTTGGGTAAGTGGACAATTGTGCTTACCCATCCGTTTTATATTCCCATGATTAAATATGTAGTCTAACGATTTCAACGCAGGAACTGCATCAGGAAGTAAAGGATATAAACAGCCGTCCCCCACAGCCCGAGGATCCGGAACGGTCCCTCGATCCGGACTCCGAAGAGGATCCGAACATATCGGTGGAGCTGATTGACGGGGTGTTTCATCAGCTAAGCAAGGACAATACCTTGGTGGCCATTACGGCTGATTACCCAGGGTTAATCCCGGCCTCCCAGGTAACAGAGAGCGGAGTCTCATCCCCTTGAGAAGGAATACATTCTCACGCATTTCAGTTTTCCTGACAACGACCGTGTTTTGCAGGGGAGGTTTCCGAGGCGGGAGGCCGAACCTGCGGCGGCTAGCCAACGAGGGGCCGCAGGGCCCCGTGGGGTAAAAAGGAATGTAGTCCGGACTGAGACGCCGGTGCAAAGGTATAGCGCACCCTCTTTTTCCCTGGTGTTATTCCTTCAGGGCATATTAACGTTCATGCTATCTTCATGACGAAGAGACCTCGCCGGACTATATCCGGAGAGGTTGCCAATCGTGCCTCCACCAGCCAGGCTCCAACGCCTAGCCCGGAAGCGGAAGCGAACACAAGGCGCGCACCGGACGCTCCTCCGACAGAGGATGCGGACAGGCTGTCTGCCACCAATTCCGAGGTGGAGAGTGCCATGAACCACCGGCGTCGCCGGACAGTTCTCCGCGACACTTGTTTCTCCCAAGAGGCATTAGATGCCTTCAATTTGGGAGATGCGTACCTCCGTGCCGCTCAAAATGGTTTAGCTAGAGCCATGGAGCAATATGTAAAAGACATACGGGTAAGAAAATTTTGGTAAATATATATATACCAGTAGCCCCCGAGACATGAAACAGTTAGAGTAACTGATTTAAGGATCATTTGTTATGCAGGTTCTTACAGAGAAGAATACCGTACTGTCCCAGGAGCTGGAAGAGTGCAAAGCCCAACTCGAGGCCACACTAGCCGCGGCAGGGGAGCCCAAAGAGACCCCCTCTGGTAAGATATACTTTGAAAGATTAGTATTTTGCAAAGTGCGGCGTGGGTGTAAATCTGACAAATCATATTGCAGATGGCGCCGGACTGGATCCGGAGAGGCAACAACTCTTACGCCGGCTAAAGGCCGGTGAGAGTATGCTGACAAGGGTGAGGCGGGAGAAGAATGATCTTCAGGATGCCAACACCAAGCTGGACGTTGAGCTTAAAGATGTTCGTGGCCAGCTGTCGGACTCTACTAAGGAGAATTAACGGCTTCGACGCGGCATATTTAGTAAGTGCTTAAGCAAATCTTTGAAAGAGAAGAGTTCGGCGAGGAAGTCGACTAACAGAGTAATGTCTAGAGGTATGCTAACGGGTCGTCCTGCAGAGGAGATGCCCGGTTCTACGGGTGACCATCTTCCCGAGCTCTCGCAACTGCACGGGCGAGTTCGGCAGGCGATGCGAGGCGTTGCCCAAGCCTTATGGCCTTCCCACTCCATGCCCGAGGGCCTTGGAGAGCTTTCAGAGAAGCTTAAGGGAGCTCGGCGGCGCTTCCGGTTGTGGAAGATATCGGCCTGCCGACAAGGCGCTAGGGAGGCCTGGGCCATGGTGAAGACGCGGTACATGAAGTCTGACCCAAACCACATGGCCGAGGTCGGACCTGTGGGGCCTGACGGGAAGGAGATCCCTGTAAGCTTAGTGTACGGCCAAGTAGAATTGGCCGCAAAGTATTCCCAGTAGGACTATAAGTTAGACAGCCTGTTAGATGGTATTGAAGAGGAATACAATCAGTCAGAGTGACTATGTAATTTTTAATTGACATGTGTAATGCCTTCTAGCCGGATTGTAGATCGTTTGTCGTTGCCAACCTTTTCGCTTCAACCTCAGGACCTGACGGTCCGGAGTGTGTCCGAATACCCTACCGGTTATGTAAGAACCGGGGTATGCATGGAGACCAAGCGTAGGGGTCATTAGTGCTTTATCAGACAAGTGCCCAACTAGTTATGTTATATTACATGGTTAGTAAGAAACATCTTCCAGAGAGAATAGTTCCGTCAGGGGTTCCTTTCTCTGGGAGGCATGCCCTAAAGTGCATGTCCAGACTGCAAACACAGGAAAATCATCTGGGGGCATATATATAAGTAAATAAAAAGGTCATCTTTTAGTTCACCGACCGAATATTCCCTTAAGAACGCTAGCTTTCGGCTTCACCCAGTCTGAGGTACACATCTGGCTGATCCGGCAGTAACAATCGCAGAGGTGCTCCCTTTACCACCTAGCCGAACAATCGGGAACATAGGGGTAAGCACAGGAGCCAGGCAACCCAGCTTGGCCAAAAATTAAGTCATATCGATGCATATAATGGTGAAGAAAAGGTACATGCAGAAGTTTGACACATGTGGTGGGCGTGAAGCCCGTATAAATAAGCTTCTATTAAAGAAGCCCCCAGGTTTAATGAGCGCGAGTAGCACATCACTTGAGGAGCCTTTAAGGGCTATAAAAGAAAAGAGGGGAAGGAGAGAAATGTAAGACAGAAAATTTAAAAAATGGACAGAGGAAGGAGACAAACACAGAGTTCGGCGCTAGGCATAGAATCTTCGGAGACGGGCTGCCTTCCATGGGTTCGGCTCGAGTCGGTTATCCGACGCATCTCGCAGGCGGTATGCTCCACTAGTCAGGACTTGGTCGATTATGAAGGGACCTTCCCACTTGGGCTTCAGATTGTCCTTTTTCTTGTCCGGCAGGCGTAGAACTAATTCACCAACGTTGTAGTTTTTGGCCCGCACTTCTCTGCTTTGATATCTTCGAGCCTGCTGTTGATAGAATGCGGAACGGGCTTTTGCCACATCGCGCTCCTCCTCTAAGGCGTCCAAACTGTCCTGCCGATCGAGCTCGGCTTCCCTTTCGTCGTACATGCGCACTCGAGGTGAGTCATGAATTATGTCGCAGGGCAAGACTGCCTCTGCGCCATACACCATAAAAATGGTGTGTATCCGGTGGTGCGATTCGGCGTGGTCCGCAGCCCCCAGAGTACGGAGTCGAGCTCCTCTACCTAGTGCGTGTTAGATTCCTTGAGGGAGCGCACTAATCTGGGTTTGATGCCGCTCATGATGAGACCATTTGCACGTTCGACCTGACCGTTAGTTTGTGGGTGATAGACGGAAGCATAATCGAGCTTGATGCCCATGTTTTTGCACCAGAGTTTTACCTCATCGGTCGTAAAGTTCGTGTCGTTATCGGTGATGATGTTGTGGGGGATGTCATAACGGTGTACGACCCTGGATATAAAGACTATCACAGGTCCGGATTCGGCCGTCTTAACAGGCTTGGCTTCTATCCATTTGGTGAACTTATCCACCATGACCAGTAAGTATTTTTTCTTGTGGGTTCTGCCTTTAAGGGGTCCCACCATGTCAAGCCCCGAGACCGCGAAAGGCCAAGTGATGGGGATAGTTTGGAGGGCGGTGGGTGGATATGGCTTTGGTTTGCAAAAAGCTGGCAACCGACGCATCGTTGGACCAAGTCCTGAGCGTCCGCTCGGGGCGTCGGCCAATAAAAGCCTATACGGAAAGCCTTGCTTACAAGGGACAGGGCTGCGGCGTGATGGCCATCGAGTCTGGCATGAATTTCAGCCAGCAGGTTCCGCCCTTCCTCTTCGGAGATGCACCTTTGAAGGACTCTGGTAGTGCTTTTCTTATAAAGTTCTCCCTCATGGACTTTATAGGCTTTAGATCGCCGCACTATACAGCGTGCCTCGTTTTGGTCCTCTGGGAGTTCCTGCCTAGTAAGGTAGCCTAGGAATGGTTCTGTCCACGGGGCGATAACGGCTATTAGTACGTGGGCTGAGGTTGTGATTTCATTGGCAGAGCCTCCGGTTATGTCAGATTGTTCGGCGTCGGACAGTGCGGTTGGGTCCGGGCTAATATTGCCATGTTCCCCTTCCCATACTACGGATGGCTTGAACAGCCTTTCCAGGAAGATGTTGGGGGGGACCGCATCGCGTTTTGCGCCGATGCATGCTAGGACATCTGCCGCCTGATTGTTTTCTTGGGCTATATGGTGAAATTCGAGCGCCTCAAACCGAGCTGACATTTTGAGGACGGCGTTGCGGTAAGCTGCCATTTTTGGATCCTTGGCATCGAAGTCTCCATTTATTTGGGATATCGCAAGGTTCGAATCCCCGCGCACCTCTAGTCGTTGAATGCCCATGGATACTGCTATCCGGAGACCATGTAAAAGGGCCTCATATTCGGCTGCATTGTTGGAGTCCGTGTACATAATCTGGAGTACATATTGAACTGTGTCTCCTGTGAGGGACGTCAAAACGACGCCGGCCCCTAGTCCGGCCAACATTTTGGAACCGTCGAAGTGCATGATCCAGTTTGAATATGTGCCGTACTCTTTAGGGAGTTCGGCCTCCGTCCATTCTGTGACGAAGTCGGCCAAAACTTGTGACTTGATAGCTCGCCGTGGACTATAAGTTATGTCGAACTGGAGGAGCTCGATGGCCCATTTTGCAATCCGGCCCATTGCGTCACGGTTGTTTATAAAATCGTTGAGTGGTATTTCCGATGCTACTGTGATTGAACACTCTTGAAAGTAGTGTCGTAGCTTCCGGGATGCCATGAATACCGCATATGCAATCTTTTCATAATGTGGGTACCGTGATTTGCATGTGGTGAGGACAGTGGACACATAGTAAACCGGCTTTTGAAGGGGGAATTTGTGTCCGTCCGTTTCCCGCTCAACGACGAGTACTGCGCTGACAACTTGATGGGTTGCTGCAATGTACAATAGCATTGGTTCGCCGATGTTTGGCGCGGCCGGGACAGGGTTTGTTGCCAATATGGCTTTTATTTCGTCGAATCCGGCCGTGGCGGCATCCGTCCACTCGAAGTGTTCGATGCACCGAAGGAGGCGGTAGAGGGGTAGCGCCTTTTCTCCCAAACGAGAGATAAAGCGGCTTAGAGCCGCCACGCATCCGGTTAATTTTTGTATTTGTTTGAGGTCCTTTGGGATATCTAGTGACAAAGCTCGGATCTTGGCTGGATTTGCTTCGATTCCTCTACCGGATACGATGAAGCCCAAGAGCTTTCCGGCTGGAACGCCGAAAACGCATTTTTCCGGATTTTGCTGGATGTCATATGCTCGGAGGTTGTTAAATGTAAGCCTCAAGTCGTCTACTAGAGATTCGACATGTCTTGTTTTTATGACCACATCATCCACGTATGCCTCTACTGTTTTGCCGATCTGGTTTGCCAGACATGTCTGAATCATGCGCTGATATGTTGCGCCGGCGTTTTTGAGCCCGAAAGGCATTGTGTTGAAGCAGAATGGGCCGTATGGGGTGATGAATGCCGTTGCGGCTTGGTCTGACTCGGCCATCTTGATTTGATGGTAACCGGAGTATGCGTCGAGGAAGCACAACGAATCGTGTCCTGCAGTGGCATCGATAATTTGATCGATGCGGGGGAGGGGGAAGGGATCCTTTGGGAAAGCCTTGTTAATGTCTTTGAAGTCAACGCACAGGCGCCAGGATTTGTCCTTCTTTGGTACCATCACCAAGCTTGCTAGCCAGTCCGGATGTTTTATATCTCTGATAAATCCGGCCTCCAATAGTTTGGCTAGCTCCTCTCCCATTGCCTGTCTCTTGGGCTCAGAGAAACGCCGAAGGGCTTGTTTGACAGGTTTGAATCCTTTTAGGATATTTAAGCTGTGTTCGGCCAGCCTGCGTGGGATTCCTGGCATGTCTGAAGGGTGCCAGGCAAAAATGTCCCAGTTCTCCCGTAGGAATTCTCGCAGTGCGGCGTCTACATCGGGGTTTAATTGTGCCCCGATGGAAGCTGTTTTATTGGGGTCCGTTGGATGGACCTGGAATTTGACTATTTCATCCGCTGGTTTAAAGGAGGTGGACTTGGATCTTTTGTCGAGTATCACATCGTCCCTGTTTACCGTGGAGCGCAGTGTAGTCAGTTCCTCAGCCACTAGGGTTTCGGACAGTGCCTCAAGGGCCAATGCGGCTGTCTTGTTTTCGGCGCGGAGTGCTATGTCCGGATCACTAGCGAGAGTGATGATTCCGTTCGGCCCGGGCATCTTGAGCTTCATGTACCCGTAATGGGGTATTGCTTGGAAGATTGTAAATGCTTCCCGCCCCAGCAGAGCGTGGTATCCGCTACTGAACGGGGCCACTTGGAATGTGACCTCTTCGGACCTATAATTATCCGGCGTGCCGAACACCACATCTAGTGTGATTTTTCCTGCACAGCGCGCTTCCCGACTGGGGATTATTCCTCTAAAGGTTGTGCTGCTTCGCTCAATGTGGTTCCAGTCTATTCCCATTTTTTGAAGGGTTTCCTCATAAATGAGGTTCAATCCGCTGCCTCCGTCCATGAGTACCTTGGTGAGGCGAAAGCCGTCCACTATAGGACTAAGTACCAATGCGGCTGGTGCTCGAGCTGTTCGGAATTTAGGTTCATCATTGGCATAAAAGTAATTGCCGTGTCACTCCATGGGTTTATTGTTGCTACTTGATAGACTTCGGCGAGGCTGCAGAGTATTCTTTTTCGCATATTATTTGATGCGAAAGTCTCGAAGACTATTAAGACTGTACTGGAGTCCCTCAGGTGGCTTTCTGTGGCCTCCAGAATTAGGAGATCTTCGCCCCTATTGGCCACCTGCCAGAGTATCCAACATGCTCTAAGGCTATGAGTTGGTGTGGCATCCTCTGTACTATGAATTTTACAGGGTCCATTAAGCCATCCCTCCAGTACGGTTCCATGCCCTGTAGAGGGTTTTGGTTTTTTGGTTTTTAACCCGGGTTTCTGATGGCGATGCACCCTTTTATTTCGGACGAGGTTTCTATTCAGGGCCGGATTGTCCCAAAATTTAGCTTCGGTTTTCCAGGCGCTTTCCATCGCACAGTACTTTTGTACTATGGACGCCAAGTCAGCGAAGTGTGTAATATCATGACGACCTGTGGCGTTGAGGATTCCCTTGTCCGTGCAATTATTGCAGAAGATTGAGATTGCGTCTTCCTCGCGGCAGTCCTTTATCCTGTTCATAACCAGGAGGAACCTCGCCCAATAATGATGTACTGTTTCTTCGGGCTTTTGCCTGATTTGGGATAGATCGCTTATGTTCGGGTGGGTGGGTGGAATTAAATCCGGAACTTCACCCAATCTAAGACTCAGAGGCCATGTAGTTTTCGAACTCTGAAGTTTGGATTCTTGGATGTTGTCCAGTGAATCTAGCCCGTTGCCTGATTCTAAGTTTAGGTCTTGAGTTACATCCTCCCCTCCGCGGGTGTCCGGCTTGGAGGGATCGGGAATCCGGATGTAGCTAGTCCTTAAGATAGATGAAGAGTCGCCGCACTGTGCCTGTACCACGGCAACGTGATGGGTGACTTGGGGAGAATTAATTTCTCTTAGATCGGGTTTAAGCCCAACCTGGTCATAATCCGTAGTGACCCCAAGGCGGCGATGCGATCCAAGAGCTCGTTTACGAAAGAGAGCTCCATTGGATCTAACTGCTCGACAAGTTCCGAGCTGACGTGAAGATTGCTTTTGATGACCCGAGAGGTCATCGTCGGCGCAACGGCCGAACAGGCGGTCATGAGAAAACCGCCTAGCCGGAGAGTTTGGCTGACAGCCAAGGCTCCCTTAGTAACGGCACCGTCTTTAAAGACAGGAAGAGGCATCCTTCCTGATTGCGACGGCACAGAGGAACTCTCAATGAAAGCACCAATGTCGGTGTCAAAACCGGCGGATCTCGGGTAGGGGGTCCCGAACTGTGCGTCTAGGCCGGATGGTAACAGGAGGCAAGGAACACGATGTTTTACCCAGGTTCGGGCCCTCTTGATGGAGGTAAAACCCTACGTCGTGCTTGATTAATATTGATGATATGGGTAGTACAAGAGTAGATCTACCACGAGATCAAGGAGGCTAAACCCTAGAAGCTAGCCTATGGTATGATTGTTGTATGATGAAGTTGTCCTACGGACTAAAACCCTCCGGTTTATATAGACACCGGAGAGGGTTAGGGTTACACAAAGTCGGTTACAATGGTAGGAGATCTTGAATATCCGCATCGCCAAGCTTGCCTTCCATGCCAAGGAAAGTCCCATACGGACACGGGACGAAGTGTTCAATCTTGTATCTTCATAGTCCTGGAGTCCGGCTGAAGGTATAGTCCGGCTACCCGAACAACCCCTAATCCAGGACTCCCTCAGTTACCATTCCTATTAAGCCGAAATGTCACAAGAGGCCCCCTCGTTTGCTACCTTTGCCTCGGCGCTTATATATACCTCACGAGTCGCAACATACTTATTATGTAACTTTTTCCGTCGTCACAAGTTCGCGGTCCGAGGCAGAACTCATCTCTATTTCACATTCCGACACTCTGCCAAAGCGAAGTTCTATGCCCTCTTCTTCTACATCAATCGCTACTCCCATGATGAGGTGCGAGTAATCCATCCACTGAACTATGTATTCGTAGTAGTACAAAGACGAACTAGTCTGGAGTCCTCTTGTAGTCCGCCAGAAGGGGGAAATTGTTGTCAAAGTTATCTACCTCAACTTTTTTGCTCTGATTATCATGTGCGAGTAGTTAAAAGTACAACCATATCCTCACATATTTTGATGTTGATGACAATACATATTAAGGGACTAATTATGTTTGCTAAGTGTATCACAAGTTTTAGTCCCCATGTGACTACTGTGTGTGGATCATGGACCCATTGAAATGAATATAGCTCAAGAAAGGAGATCAACAATATTAAAGCGTAGCTTTTCTCGTTTCGCTCTTGAGTATAGGGATCATCCACTATTAAGAGGGGATCAATGGGGTTCGTAAAGGAATTTCTCAAATTCACAAGTTTCTAACTTGGACCAATCCATATCCATACCAACAATACCCAAGGCCATATACCCTACTGAATACCCACGTGACTTATGCGAAAAGGATGCACAAGTATATATGGACGGATGTCCGGACCTCTGGCCAAAACTCCGACCAGAAATCAATAGCTTCTGTTAACATCGTCGGATGTCCGGGCCCTCAACCAAATGTCTCGGCTTTCACTACTTTGCCAGATCTCCGAGATCTTGGTCGGATGTTTGGGGTCTCACTAGGTTGCCGGATGTCCCAACCCTTGGCTATAAATCTGGCAAACTTCTAGTAGCTTGTGCCGCTATTGCTGGATACCTAGTTTCATGCCCGGATGTATGGGTCTGTGCCCTCTACCTGAGAAAATACTCTATAGCCTATGTGTACACAAATCGAGGGGGCAGACAACCGGGCTTATATCCGGACATCCTCAACACTGTCACTTTCTATCAAATGGATAATTCTAGGCCTCCACTATATATACCCCTCTAACACTTCAGTAGAGTGTTGACCACTCATTTTGAATAAACCCTAGAACACACAAGTGCTCCCTCTCATTGTCACTTGCACCAAATCTTCCCCAACTCTTGACCAAAGGAATTCGTGATTTGAGTTAGTTTTGAGATTTTCCCTTCGATCTTGTTATTCTTGGAGGTTGGGGACTCCTAGGCGGTGGGAGTGCTCCGGTGAGGAGTCGGTTATTTTGATTCACACCGAAAATTTTGTGAAGGCTTGGAGTCTGCCTCAAGGTCTACCACTAGTTCTTGAGAATCACATTCATTGTGATATCTTAAGGAGAATTGGGTGAGCCTTCATGGTAACACCCATCTGTCCAACGGTGACTAGTTTCCCTCCAAGGAAGTGAACATCGGGATACATCCTTGTCTTTGGAATTTCGGTTATCCCTAACCCTAGTTCCTTACTTGTGGTTACTTTGTGTCCTTGTCCTCTACTTGTTTATCATATTATTGTTGTTCGTTATATTCCTAACACTAGAGTCACCTTTACAATTATTGGGCTCATTTTCATATTCCGCATATAGCCTAAAATTGCTAAGTAGTTATTAAAATTTGTAATTGTACCTATTCACCCCCTCTAGGTCCATCTCAATCCTTTGAATTGCTAATAGAACCTCGTGGAGAAGGAGGTTGCTAGGACCTCAGAGCTAGGTGATGTACTATCGAAAGTTGAAAAGATATTTAGCTCTTGGGATTTAGCTAATAAAATAGACGAACATGGAATTATCTACAAGTTCAGGTTGATCAAGACATGGAAGCAAAAATGGCATTTTGACCTCGGTGGTGTATCTATCACTACGGTTGACATTACACCGTTCACGGCGATGCTGATGTCACTCCTCCCATCCAAAATTTAGGTGCCAATCCCACTAGGATTGGGTGGATTTATCCAAAGTCTAAAATTAATAAACCCAAATATAACAGTGCCAAAAGCACCTTCCTGCGCCATACGGGGTTGGTTGTTAAGGTAACCTTGTCGAAGCCACCTCATGAACAAGATCTTCAAGCTCGACAAAATGATATATATATATGCTCCAGATACGTGTGATTTTGAGCTTTGAAAAAAGATATATATGCTCCACAAGTTCAATCCCTAACTAAGACCATTTGAAAAAAGATCACACAAGGATAAACCATTTTAAACAAGATACGTGTGATTTTGAAACTAGATTATTAGATAGTTTCTTTGTTGTTCAATATCACATGGGAAAACAAGACAAAGAATATGGTGCTCCACCAGATTTCTACATCATGAAACCCTACCAATAAGGTCAAATGATTTGTGCTTTTGAGCTTCTTGTGGTACATTTATCTGCTCGTGCTATCAAATTTTATGCCAACCGGACTTTTGTTGTTATTTAATTTATTTTGTATGTGTAATTTCATTTGTTGTGATGTATCATTTGTCTCGAACAGTCCACTAACGGTTCGAGAAAATAGTGGGGCACAACTGGGCCAACATAACTATGTAACGTTAACCGGCGCAAAGCACCACATAACATTAAAAGTCCGAACACACCATAGGCCATTTGAAAGGATTGGTATGGTCGACTAGAAGGGGTTTGAATAGGTGACTAACAGTGTTTAACTTTGTTTGCAAATGTTAGGCTCAACAATAAAATAGGTTGACTAGATATGCAACTAGGTGGACAGCCTATTGATATGTCTCCGTTATATCTACTTTTCCATACACTTGCTCTTGGTTTGGACTCTAATTTATATGATTTGAATTGAACTAACCCAGACTGGCGTTGTTTTCAGTAGAATTGCCATGGTGCTGTTTTTGTGCAGAAATAAAAGTTCTCGGATTGAGCTGAAACTTTATGGAGAATTCTTTTAGAATATATAAAAAATACTGGCGAAGAGAAATACCAAAGGGGGCCCACCAGGCCGCCACAAGCCCAGGGGAGCGCCACCCCCTAGCGTGCCTGGTAGGCTTGTGGGCCTGTGGAAGCTCCCGCAACCCTAACTTCAACTCCATGCTAATGCTTTCCTGTGATTACCGTAGTTTGAGTTCATGTATTCACTAAGCGCTAATGCTTTGTTCCGATTCTCTATTAAAAGGAGGTCTTAATATCCCTTAGTTTCCTTATGGACCCCGCTGCCACTGGAGGGTAGGACAAAAGATGACATGCAAGTTCTTATTACAAGCATATATGACTATATACAGAATACATGCCTAAATTACATTGATGAATTGGAGCTAGTTCTGTGTCGCCCTAGGTTATAACTAGTACATGATGAATGTCATCCAACAAAATTATCCATCACTGATCCAATGCCTACGACTTTCACATATTGATCTTTGCTAAGTTAGTTTCGCTGCTACTGTTGTTATAGTCACTATAAAACTGCTATTGCTACTTCTATTGTTACTATTGCTATTGTTACCGCTGCTATCAAACTATCATACAACTGTTCTACCGATCACTTTGCCGTAGATATTTAGTTCTCCAGGTGTGGTTCAATTGACAACTTAACTGCCAATACTTGCAAACATTCTTTGCTTCCCCTTGTGTCGAATTAATAAATTTGGGTTGAATACTACACCCTTGAAAACTGTTGTGATCCCCTATACTTGTGGATTATCAAGACCTTTTTGTAGCGCCGTTGCCGGGGAGCATAGCTCAATTTGCTGAGTCACTTGGGAGTTATATATGTTGATCACTATGAAGAATCTTAAAGATGATAGAACCAAGATCGTTCCCTCTAAGACGAGGGGAGGTAAGGAACTACCATCACACTATGCACTTGTTTCACATTCTGTTTTGAGTAGGCTTGCAACACCACCACCTGCTATTAATTCTGAAATGTCGCAACTAATTGATGATGCTACTTCTATATGAATGATGCTACTGATGATGCTAGTACTTTGTGAAACTATGCTACTAGGTGAATTTCTTGATGAATAATTTGCTAGAGCTAAAGAAATTGAGAATGTTAAATTGATGAAATTGCTGAAACTACTGAAAAATATGATACACCTATTAGATCTAGCTCTCCTAGAATTGAGTTTCCTAAGATACCCGGGGGTTATGTTATGGATGGAGAGATAGCTAGGGAATTTCTTGCTTGTAATGATAGAGATGATGTTAAGAAACTACTATGTAAGCTAAAAGAAAAATCTTTGAATGCAAGAATGAAATATGATCCCAAGTTTGCTAATTCTCCTATCTTTGTCACTGATTAGGATTATGAATTCTCTATCGATCCTGAGTTAATTACTTTGGTTGAATCTAACCATTTTCATGATTATGAAACTGAAACTGTTGTGGCACACCTTACTAAATTAAATGATATAGCCACCCTATTTGCTCCTGAGGAAAAGATCCTCTACTACTATATTCTTCAGTTGTTTCCTTGGGTAATGCTAAGATAGGGTTTTATACTCTTGATCCTGGTTGTGTGTAGTCCCCATGATATGATATATTACTTCTTTGGAGAATATTTTCCTGCTTATAAGAAACAAGCTGCCTTACAGAAAATATTTAACTTTGTGAAAATTGAAGAAGAGAATCTCCCTCAAGTTTGGGAGATGCTTCTCCAATTACTTAATGCTTTGCCTGATCATCCTCTTAATAAAAATGAAATTCTTGATATCTTTTATAATGGACTAAATGATGATTCTACGGAATACCTAGGTAGTTGTGCTGGTTGGGTTTTTAGGGAAAGAACTATTGAACAGGCCGAAGAACTATTGAATAATGTATTGAGAAATGATAATGATTGGACCCTTCCTGAACCACTACCTAAACCAACACCAAAGAAGAGAGGTATTCTATTCCTCAATCCTGAAGATATGCAAGAGGCAAAGAAATCTATGAAAGAAAAAGGTATTAAAGCTGAAAATGTTAAGAATTTACAGCATATTGAAGAGATACATGGTATTGACACCCCGACACAGGTAGTAGAGGTAAATTGACTTATTGGATTTGATGAAGGTGATATTCCTTATAATAAATCTGCTAGTCAATGCTTGGATGAATTTGATAATTACATTGTTAAGCAAGAACATTTCAATGCTTTCATGATTGATCATTTGAGTGACTTGATTTTAGAATTGCTAATGATGTTAAAGGTCTGGGTAAACATGCTTCCATGGTTCAAACTCAGTTAGAACAAGTTGCTAAGTCACAAAATGATTTGCTTAATGAGATGAAGAATAATATGAATGATCATGTTGTTAGGGTTATGACTAGAGGAGGTAAAATGAGTCAAGAGCCACTTTATCCTAAAGGTTGCCCTAAAAGAATTGAGCAACATTCTCAGAGAATTAATATTGATACACCTAGTCCATCCAAGAAGAAAAAGAAAAAACGATATGACTTTGCATGCTTCTAGTGAAGCTGCGGTAGAAAAACCGTTTGAGAATAGTAATGATGTTTCTATTTTCTGATGTTGAGAAATAATCTGGTGATGAACATACACCTAGTGATAATGATAATGATGCTCATGTAGATGCATAACCAGATTATGATGTAGAAATAGAATCTGTTGTTGATCTTGATAAGCCACCTCCTAAGAACATAACATATGATGAAAGTGATTTCCTTGCTATAAAACATGGTCGGGAAAGAGAGCCATGGGTTCATAAACCCATGCCATTCCCAACTAAACCACCTAGGAACAAGAATGAGGAACAATTTGAACATTTTGTTGAAATACTTAGACTTGTTTTCTTGTGTACTCGTTCGATTGATATATTGAAAATGCCTCCATATGCTAAATACATGAAGGATATTGTCACTAATAAAATAAAGATACCTGAAGTTGAAATTTCCACCATGCTTGCAAATTATTCTTTTAAGGATGGAGTACCTAAGAAACTAGGAGATCCAGGAATACCCACTGCACTATGCTCCATTAAACAAAATAATGTCAAAACTGCTTTATTTGATTTAGGAGCTAGTGTTAGTGTTATGCCTTTTTCTTTATACAGAAGACTTGATTTGAATAAGCTCATGCCTACTAAAATATCTTTGCAAATGGATGATAAATCTACTGCTATACCTATTGTAATTTGTGAGGATGTGCATGTTGTAGTTGCAAATGTTACTATCCTTACAGACTTTGTCATACTTGATATGTCCGAGGACGACAACATGTCGATTATCCTTGGTAGACACTTTTGAATATTGCAGGGGCTGTTATTGATCACAACAAAAGCAAGGTCACTTTTCTAGTAATGAGCATATTCCGAAGCAACAATTCCAAGTGAATTGTATCAATATTATTGAAAAAGTTTCGACAATTATTATTGGAGGTTTTCAATTCCCTCTTCCTTCAGTCAAAAAGAAATATGAAACTCTTATTGTTGGGGAGATGCATATCCCCATTGAGGTAACCTAGTGTTATACGAAGCTTCTTCGGTTTCATGCCATTCAAAAATGGTTTGTTAATAAGACTTGATCAACATTATTAATGGATTCTCTTTTAGGGGCATGTGGTCGATGAATTTAGTAAGCACAACCTACTGCACTCACTATTTACTCTCCATTATTTAAAGTTAATAAAGTAGAAATGACATGATTATCCTATTTTCTGAATTTTCCATGCAATAAATAATGTCCCGAAAATAAAAGTTCTCAGAATGCCCTGAAAATTTAGTATGATTTTTTTGTAGAATATTTAAGAATTTTTAGCACTGAACACACCCCAAGGGGGTGCACCTGTGAGCCACAAGCTCATAGGGCGCGCCACCCAACAGGGCGCGCCTACTGGGCTTGTGGGTCCCACGGGGACCCACTCATTTATCCCAGCAGCCCTTTCCCTTCTTCTTCCTCCAGAAAAAATCACTAGCTTGTTCAAACCCGTGTTCTTGCTCGTTTGACTACAATTTTCAATCTCCTTGCTTAGAACTCTATTTCCAAAACTATTTTGGGAGATTATTCTTCCCTATGTGACTCGTCCAATATAATGATCCAATTAGTTTTTGTTCTAGTGCTTTATATATTGCAATTTTTTGCTGTTGTGGTGAACATGTTCTTGATCTTGCATGTTGAATTTAGATGGTCCAAAGTAGTTTCGGTGCATTATATAGCCTCTAGACACTTATGGGAGTAGTTGCTATCAATTTTGTTGTGTTTGGTCCACTTTTATTTTGAGTCACTAAAAAATTCAGAAACTTTTCAGAAGAAGATGCTTAGGAAAATGTTCCAAGGTGGTTCCTAGAGCAAGAGCTCTCCAAGCTTCGCTATACGTGAGCCGGACCTTGAACTGCCACGGGCAGTTCTTGTTCACCCGTGTGAATGGTCAATGGATCCATTCATGACTCGAGCTGGTATTATGGAGGAGTTTGACATGTACGTGCACAATGCCGGGCTGACGAACTTCATGTCAGATAAGTGCTTGCAATACTATAATCTCACTGGTTTTTGTGCTGAAATTTGAGTACGCGTCCCATCGAAATCCACATGTTGTTACTCCCTCCGTTTCTTTTTAGTCCGCATATAAGATTTGGCCAAAGTCAAACTTTGTAAAGTTTGACCAACTTTGTTGGAAAAAATATCAACATCTACAATACTAAAGTCATATGGTATGAAAATTAATTTCATGATGCATCTAACAAGTTCATATTGTGAATTTTATATTTTTTTTCTATAAACTTAGTCAAAGTGGACAAAGTTTTGACTTTGACCAAATCTTATATGCACACTAAAAAGGAACGGAGGGAGTATCCTCAACTTATATGAAAATCCTTTTCACATTGACATCGAAGAATTTTGTGATGCTTGTAAAATTCCCTTTTGGGGGATATGTACTGAGCCTCGTAAATCTGATTGCAATGAATTCTGGCTGAATATCGCTAGGGGTGAAACTACATGCATAGCACAAGCTACTATAGGAAGCATCCATTTTCCTGCTATACATTATTTTGCACTATTCATAGGAAGATGCGTTAATGGTAAACAAGATCCTAGTCATCTTTGTGCCCCTGATTTGAGCATTCTTAGGAATGCAATGTTGAGAGATTGACAATTTAACATTGGAGCCATTATTGCACCTCGTTTACATAATAATGCCTTAGTGGGTGATTTCTTTGGTGGAATCTATGTCACTCGTTTAACTGCTCATCTTGGCGTACCCATTAGAGAAAATGATTTCATGTCGCCAACTACTTTTCTTGATTATGATGCTATGGAACGCCACCAGTTCCTTGAGAGGAATGACCCTCCGCTCCTCTACAGGCTAATCTTTAACCGAAGTCGTGTTTTCCATATTACTTTTCCTGCTTCGTCCTTCTTTAACTTTCAGGAAAAATATAGACATTACGTACTTGAGGATGAGGCCGAGGAGTATGAGAGGGCGGTGGAGACCGCCCATCTTAATGAGGCAACATGTCAAGTTGTGGCAGTTCCACTTCAGTACAACCCGAACTATGACTACGGGTATTATCCAGGCTACCAGGCGCCATAGACCAACTTAGGTTAAAAGCCTAAGATTGGGGGAATACGTTGATACATCTCCAACGTACCTATAATTTTTTATTGTTCCATGTTGTTATTTTATCATTCTTGGATGTTTTACAATCATTTTATAGCAACTTTATATCATTTTTGGGACTAACTTATTGACATAGTTTCTTTCCTGGTGAGTTTTAATAAAATCTTGTGGGGTGTAAGCCCTGCAGTCTTCAAGGTAAAAAAAACTTATTGACATAGTGCCCAGGGCTAATTGTTGTTTTTTACTTCGCAGAAAATCAATACCAAACGGAGTCCAAACACAATGAAACTTTTTGGAGAATTTTTCTAGGCCAGAAGACACATAACGGGCAAAAGAAGTACCAGAGGGGTGCCACAAGGGGTGCACAACCCACCTGGGCGCGCCTGGGGGCCCAGGCGTGCCCTGGTGGGTTGTTCCAACCTCGCTGGCCTCCCGCACCGCCTCTTTGCTCTATAAATACCCCAATATTCCAGAAACCCTAGGGGAGTCGACGAAAAACAATTCCAGCCGCCGCAAGTTCCAGAAATCACATATCCAATCTAGACACCATCACGGAGGGGTTCATCATCCTCATTGGTGCCTCTCCGATGATGCGTGAGTAGTTCATTGTAGACCAACGGGTCCGTAGTTAGTAGCTAGGTGGCTTCCTCTCTCTCTCTTTTGATTCTCAATACAATGGTCTCTTGGAGATCTATTTGATGTAACTCTTTTTGCGGTGTGTTTGTTGTGATCCGATGAACTTTGAGTTTATGATCAGATCTATGTTTTTATCCATGAAAGTTATTTGAGTCTTTTGATCTCTTATATGCATGATTACTATAGCCTCGTATTTCTTCTTCAAATCTTTGGTTTAGTTAGGCCGACTAGATCGATTTTTCTTGCCATGGGAAGAGGTGCTTTGTGATGGGTTCGATCTTATGGTGCTCGATCCCAGTGATAGAAGGGGAAACGACACATATGTATCGTTGCGATTAAGGATAACAAGATGGGGTCTATTCCTATATGAGTAGATCTTTTCTACATCATGTCATCGTTCTTATAGCATTACTCTGTTTCTCCATGAACTTAATACACTAGATGCATGCTGCATAGCGGTCGATGTGTGGAGTAATAGTAGTAGATGCGTGCAGGAGTCGGTCTACTAATCTTGGACATGATGCCTATATAATGATCATTGCCTGGATATCGTCATGATTATTTGAAGTTCTGTTAATTTCCCAACAGTTATTTGTTTACCCACCGTATTATATTTTTCTCGAGAGAAGCCACTAGTGAAATCTACGGTCCCTGGGTCTCTTCTTTATCATATTTGCCTTCAAGATCTACTTTTACTTGGTTTTATTTTTCAGATCTATTAATCCAAAAACCAAAAAATACCTTGCTGCAATTTATTATTATTTATTTTATCTCACGTTCCTACGAGATCTATTTATCCAATCTACTACAATTTTACCTATCTTTTACCCGGGAGGGATTGACAACCCCTCTTTTACGTCGGGTTGCAAGTATTTGTTCTTTGTGTGCAGGTGATGTTCAAGTAGTGTTGCGTGGTTCTCCTACTGGTTCGATAACCTTGGTCTCATCACTAAGGGAAATACCTACCGTAGATGTGTTGCGTCATCCCTTCCTCTTTGGGGAAATACCGACATAGTTCAAGCCGAATCAAAAGGAATTTCTGGCGCTGTTGCCGGGGAGACGTCATCAACATCTATTAGGTTCCTAATCACAAACCTCGTCTCCTTGCAATTTACATTATTTGCCATTTGCCTCTCGTTTTCATCTCCCCGCTTCACAAAAATTTGTCGTTTTATTCGCCCTCTTTTTCATTCATCGTTTTCTCGTCAGATCCGTTTTTGAGTGCAATCTTGTTGCGTAGTTATGTGATTTCTCCAATACCAACAACAATGATTTTATTAGCACTCTGATTGCTCCTCCCGCCACTAGTGCGGAGTCTTGTGATATTAGTGTCGCTTTGTTGAATCTTGTCATTAAAGATCAATTTTGCGGTACACCTAATGAGGATGCCACGTCCCATCTTAACACATTCATGGAAGTATGCGATATGCAAATGAAAAATATGTGGACAATGATATTGTGAAGTTGAAATTATTCCCGTTTTCCTTGTGAGATCATGCAAATATTTCGTTTTCTTCTTTGCCTCGCAATAGTATCGATTCTTGGGATAAGTGCAAAGATGCTTTTATTACTAAGTATTTTATGCCCGTGAATTTTTTTCCCTTAGGACACAAATTATGAATTTTAAGAAACTTAACCATGAACATGTTGCGCAATCTTGGGAAAGAATTAAATTGATGCTAAGAAATTGTCCTACTCATGGTTTAAATCTTTGGATGGTCATATAGAATTTTTATGCGGGATTGAATTTTGTTTCTAGAAATCTTTTAGATTCCACCATGGGTGGTACTTGTATGGAAATTACTTTGGGTGAAGCTCCTAAATTGCTTGATAATATTATGGCAAATTATTCACAATGGTATACCGAAATAGCTCCTGCTAGTAAAAAGGTTAATTCGGTAGAAGAAATAAATTATTTAAGTGAAAAAGTTGATGCTCTTATGAAGTTGGTTTCTAATAAACATGCTCCTATTGATCTTAATGATGTTCCTTTGTCTACTTTGATTGAGCAAAATAGTGATTTTGTAGATGTCAATTTTGTTTTGCGAAACAATTTTAATAACAATGCTTATAGAGGTAATTTTAATCCTAGACCTTTTCCGGAAATTCCTCTAATAATGTTGGTAATTCCTATGGTAATCCTTCTTATAATAATAATAGGAACATCTCTGATCTTGAGAATAATATTAAAGAATTTATCAATGCTGAAAAGAATTTAAATAATCCTATAGAAGAAAAGTTGATTAAGATTGATGATATGTCTAGAAGTATTGATAGAATTTCTCATGATGTAGAAAATCTCAAGATGAATATTTTTGTGCCTAAGGTTGAGGAATCAATTGAAGCTTTATATGTTTCTATGGATGAAAGTAAGAAAGGAACCGCTATACTTAGAGCTAAAAGAGAATTTTTTGAAAAGGCGTTTTCTAGTGATTGGTTTCATAAAAATGATAAAGATCTTAAAATGATTGGTGTTTATTCAATTGATTCCTTGTTTAGTAAAATTAGAAGTGATGAAAAAGGGACTGAATAAGAGTCAACTTTAGTTAGAAGGCATCCCAATAATTTGGAGGGTGAAAATCTTGTTGAGAAAATTGATAAAAGTGGGTTGGAGAGGTTAGAACTTTAACTAGTGATGTGCCCATTCTTTTGGATTACAAAGACTTTAATTATGATAATTTCTCTTTGATTGATTGTATTTCTTATTTGCAATCCATGATTAATTCACCCCATGCTTATGAACAAAATAAAGCTTTTACTAAACATATCGTTGATGCTATGATGAAAGCTTTGGAAGAAAAGTTGGAATTAGAGATTTCAATTCCTAGAAAATTACATGATGAATGGGAACCTACTATCAAAGTAAAGATTAAAAATTATGAGTGTATTGCTTTATGCGACTTGGGTGCTAGTGTTTCTACAATTCTGAAATCTTTACGTGATGTGCTTGGTCTTACCGATATTGAAGAATGTTCTTTAAATTTGCACTTGGCAGATTCTACTATTAAAAAGCCTTTGGGAAGAATTAATTATGTTCTTATTCTTGCAAATAGGAATTATTTGCCTATATATTTTTTCGTTCTTGATATCGATTGCAAGCCGTCTTGTCCAATTATACTTGGTAGACCGTTTTTACATACTATTGGTGCCATTGTCGGATTTCGGGTTCTGACAAAACCCTTGAGGTTCAAACACTAGGGTGTGCATGAAGATCTCCCCCTCTCTAGCTCGCACACTCAACGATCTCACGGCCTAGCTTGATGGACCCAAAGAAAATGAGACACAAGATTTATACCAGTTCGGGCCAACGTTGTGGTGTAATATCCTACTCTGGTGTGGTGTGGTGGATTGCCTCTTGGGCTGAGGATAAACAGTTACAGGGGAAGAACAGCCTCCTGAGGAGAGGTGTTCTTTTGCTCGATGAACTTGTGTGAGGCTAAGGATGGAATGTCTCCGATCCAAGATCCGATCGATCCGCCCCCTAGCTATGGTGGTGGCTAGTCCTATTTATAGAAGCCCTGGTCCTCTTACCAAATATTGAGCGGGAAGGGATCCCACAACAGCCAATTTGAAGGGGGACAACTAGTACAAGCTATCTTGACAAAAGTAGTCTTTGCCTACCAAAGGCTCTGGTGGTGACGCCGTCTTGGGCTCCACGGTGACCTCCGTCCTGCCGTCCTGCTGGTCTTGGTCTTGTTGCACCGATATGGAAACCTTTTCCTGATGCCTTGGAACTCCTCGCCTGCGTTTGCCTCCTTAACAGCAAAGAGGAAACGAGGACACTGTGCACGCTGGCACCCGCCTGGCCCCGCCTAGTCTTGATCGTCATGGCTAGGGCTGGAATTCGAGTCGAGTCGAGCCAGCTCAGCTCGACTCGCTAGAGCTCGTTTCTTTAATGAGCTAGCTCGACTTGACTCATTATTATAACGAGCTCAAATCCAAGATTGGCTCGAATCATATAACTCGCGAGCTGGCTCATTTAGCTTGTTAGGCTCGTTAAAGATATGAACATAAAACCCTCAAATATTATAAAAATGATTATGTATATATTAAACATATATATCACAAAACAATAGTAATTTCCTTGTAACGCATGAGTCTGCTAGGCGGCTAGGCCTTTAATGGCTAGGACATGTGTTGTGCGCCTGGGACATAGCGCGCTGAGTGGCTAATATCTTTTTGTATTGAGAGTGGCTGATCTATTGTGCCGAGCCTAACGAGTTACACGAGTACTCGTGAGATTGGCTCGTTTAACCTGGTCTATAAATGATCTTAAACTAAAGCTTGGCTCGACTCATTATTCTTCGAGTTCAAGTCGATTCGAGCCGAGTCACGAGCTACTCGTTTAGCTCACAAGCTTCGAGCTTTTTTTCCAGCCCTAGTCAAGGCTTGCATCATTGGAACCTCGCGAGGTTCGCCTTGCCTTGATTTCTCCGCCCCTCGCGAGCCAGCCTGGTGAGGCCGCCCCTGAGGAGGTCTTGCGTCGTCCGCCTCGCGAGGCTTGGCCCCTCGCGAGGGTCTTGAATGTTTGTTGGTGAAGATGGGCCGTATAGGGCCGCTGGAGGAGCCACGCTGCGGGCTGCAGGCAGGCAAGTCTGGGGACCCCCGTTCCCAGAACACCGACAATCGTGATTGATATGAAAGAAGGTAATATTAAATTTCAATTACCACTAAGGAAGGGTATGGAACACTTCCCTATAACAATAATTAAGCCACCATATGAATCAATCATGAGGGCATCCTATGGATCTAGAAATAAAGATGACAATACTTAGATCTTTGCATTATGCCTGACTAGGGACATAAAACGATGGCGCTTGTTGGGAGGCAACGCAATGAATACATTTTTTTCTTTTTTTGCTTTTTGTTCTTGAGTGTTTGCACAATTATGCTACTGTTATGATTATGTTTTTTATGTTTTAATTAGTATTTGTGCCAAGTAAAGCCTCTGGGATCATGTTGGGTGAGAGTTGATTTGATCTTGTTGGAAAACAGAAACTTTTGCGTCCAAAAAAATAAATTTAGTTTTTAACAAGAGCGCGATAAAATCTTGATTTTTTGTACACAAGATTTTTATACAAATTTCCCACGTTGTACTAATTTTTTAGAATTTTTGGAGTTACAGAAGTATTCGAAGTTTTCAGATTACTAAAGACTATTTTGTTTTTCGCAGATTCTATTTTCTTTGCGTTGTGTGCTTATTTCGATGAATCTATAGTTTGTATTGGAGGGTATAAGCTATAGCAAAGTTGGAATACAGTAGATATAATGCAAAAATAAAATATGAATGAGTTTGCAACAGTACTTAGAGTAGCGATTTGCTTTGTTATACTAACGGATCTCACAAAGGTTTTAAAATTCTGCTACATTCCCCAACACGTACCCCGCATCGTCCTCAATCGGGCGACACGAGGGAACCCAATCTCCACCCGCTGGCGGCCCCTCCCTCACCTCCTTCCCTACCCTTGCTGCCGCCCGAGGAGGTCGTCCTCAGTTTTTCCTTCCTTTTTTCTCTCGCCCTTGCTCATTCTCATATCCCTACATTCGTTGTTGATCTGATTTGATCTGCCGAGACAACATGGCCAAGATCGTGGCACCGATCACGACGTGTACAACGGCGTTCGGTCACAATCTAGCGAGGCGGGCTCCCCTCCAGCTCCGGTCGTACACAGTGAGGCGAGGGGCGTGATGCCATCCATGGCTGCCCCCTGATGTTCCTTGTCTAGTACCGTTGTCTGGCCATTACCCGAGATCTTCGGCGCTGCGCACGGATCAACATGACGAGGTACAAGCAGCTGCGCCACCACATTGCATTACCCACCTCATCTGCCAAGGATTAACGGAGGTGGGTATTTCAAGATGGGTCGAAGGCCAGAGTTTCTACACACTTATACTGTGTGAGACTTCTTGGTAATGGCGGTGATGTAACAAGAAGACTTAATGGGAGATTTCGGAAGAAGTTTGCATGTGAGACGATTGGAGTTTTGCAGCAGTAATCTCGACGAATGTGGCGGTGACACTAGCAGACTTCGTTCTTGGCGGTCTCAGTTTCCGAGGTGAAAACCCTAGGTCTTTTACCTGGCAATGGCGGCTTCCTAGTCATTTCCTTGTGGAATGCATTGTTTGGAAATTTGACCTTCTCCAGGATGAAAACACAGGATCTGACTATGATGGTTAGACCGAACGACGATGGTGTTTGTGCGCTATAACCTTTCTAAAGGCAATAATGCTACACCTATGTGATGATTTACGAAACCTTACGTAATCCACTTCACCCTAACTAAACCGCCCCCTGAATTTCTGGGTGGGCCCGTGTCCCCAAATAAGGCCCAATAGAAAACTACCACGTCGGATCCTACGTAAGATACGTAACAATCGTTACGTAAGTGTAGCATCTCTCTTTCGAAGGTGTCGTTTTTTAAGAATCTTTTTCGGAGTCTAGGTGTTGCCACCATTGGTGGTGCTCTTGCTGCTGCAAGCCTCTCTTTCTTTCGACGGGACCTTTGTTTTCCTTTTTCTTCTTTTATATTTTGGTTGTGTGCACCCGTGATGTCTAGACTTGCTTTGGATATTATATTATTGAAGAGGCCGGGTGTAATTGACATCATTTTGGTATTAATATATTCCGTTGTCGAAAAAATTGAAAATGACGCACACAACTAGAATATACTATAACCAAACTTATAATCAACAGTATCGAACTGTATCAACATTAAACAGTACCGAACTATGGCGAATGTTCCTCGAAATCCCACGATGTGGACACAGGCGGTGGACCCAAACTGCATGCTAGCTACAGGCATACAGCTCAATTCTCACAAGTTGAATTCATCAACATCAAGTTTCATCACGAAAGTAAAGTTTTCATCACTAAAGTAAAGCAGGACACCCTAGCTAGCTAGCTACTTACGAGCTAGTCACAGACTATGAGTCGCCGTTTAAGCCGTGCGTCTGAACAAAGATCTGTATCTGAACTCACTGCATATTACGACTAACTTTCACACGGAGATGCACGTCCCTTCCATGTGACTAATCACTAATTACTGTATGTTTTGCTTGTACCACTCACTGCTCGCTTGTACTCTGGCCATGCTGACGCTGTGTCCATGAACCGGCCGGCGACACCGTTGGGCGCCGTGGCTGATTGGCTGCGGTGCAGCTGCGTCAACGTGGAGAAAATAGCGGGCTGCTCCAGAGAAAAATCTCCGCCATCGTCATCGCGTCCAGGCTCAGTGAGTGTCCACCGCGGGACGGCATGTACGCCGCCGGATCAATCGAGCTCGCTTCTATGGGCGGCGGCGGCGGCGG